>NW_008704083.1:1538327-1540904 GCF_000326865.2 Helobdella robusta
CCCTCTTTTTGTCTTTTTGACTCTTTCTTTTTATATTTCTCTTTCTCTCACTCCCTCTTTAGTATATCTTCTTTCTTTCATCTTATCCATCTTTCTTTTAATTATTCTTGCGTTCTTTCATTCTCCCAACATTTCTCTGTTTTTTCTCACTTCTCTCACTCTCTTTTCTCTCACTCTCTTTCTCTCTTTTTTTTACTCTTTCTCTCTCTTTCTCTATTTTCCTTTCTCTCTAATTTTTTCACCCATATAATTGTAACTCTAGTTTTTCAAGAAATTCCTAACTTTAAAAACATGCAAATCATTTCAAAGTGCTGTCCTATGCTCTCTTCAACTTCTTCAACATCGTCAACATATTCTTTAAATTTATTCACGACGAAATAAACTTATTATTATTATTATTACTATTACAATTATTATTAATATTATTATTATCATTATTACTATTATTTTTATTGAAAATACATGTAAATCGAAAGCTAACCAATTTATAAGAGTGTTTTTTGCTCGTATTTTTATTGTTGTTATTATTGGTATATATTTTTCCAATTTTATTATTATTATTATTATTGTGGTTGTTGTCGTCGTTGTTGTTGTTTTCGTTGTTGTTAGCCATGTTTCGTGAAGTTTAAAGTAAAAAAATTGCGAAAATTGACTTTAAAAACCCCAAAAATAAGATGATTTTTATTCTAGGGGCATTACAAATATAATTTATATATTTATTCATGTATTTATTTATTAGTTTAAAATACATTACAACAAAACGCAAAACTATACAATACAATACAATACAATACAATACTGTACAATACAATACTGTACAATACAATACAATACAAAACAATACACTACAAAACAATACACTACAAAACAATACAATACAAAACAATACAAAACAATACAATACAATACATTATTATACAATACTGTTCAATTGTTATAAACGCTCAATTGCGCGTGTGTGCTTAACTCAATTTTGTACAATGCAAAACCTGGAAACGTCAAATAGGTATTACATTTAAAACAACAACTACACTACTACTGCTGCTGCTGCTACTACTACTACTGCTAATACTACTACTACTACTGCTGCTGCCACTACTACTGCTACTACTACTACTACTAATAATAATAATAATAACAATAATAATAAAAATGTAAGATTGAATAAATTAGAGAAAATATAAAACTTGAGTACAAATTGCTCATAAATTATGATGAAGAATTGTCAATTGCTTTTTTGACAATGTTTAATAATAATAATAACAAAAACAATAATAATAATAATAAATATTTTTTCGGTTCTATCTTTCGAACTTATAAAGAAACCAAGTATTAGGTGCCACTACTACTACTGCTGCTACTACTGCCACTACTTCTACTACTACTACTACTACTGATATACTACTACTACTACTTACTACTACTGGCAAAATGAACAACAACAACAACAGCGACACACGCACAAATAACACAAATAAACAAACATCCGAGTGTTTATTTACGAATAATTAACAAATACTTACAGAGTGTTACGAATACTTACAAATACTTACGAATACTATCGAATAATCATGAATATTTGCGAGTAAATAATATTTGTAAATAATTATAGTTATTTACTAAAAAGACTCACAATAAACTGTAAACTATTCGGAAATATTCACGAATACCCACCAATACATACAGATAATTACGGATACGGATACACACCGATAACTTACGGATAGAAACGAAGGCCTATAGATACTGACGAGTACGTGAGAAATTTGCATAATTAAATTCTAACGTTTCATACAAATTTAAGCGTGCCTGTTGAATAAGTTAAGTGAAGGTGAACGTGTTATCATTTTTATGGAATGAAATATTATTCAGATTCAAGTACTTTTAATATTTTCGATAATAATAATAACAATTTTAATAATAATAATAATTATTATTATTATTATTACTATTACTATTTTGTTGTTTTTGACGTCATTCTTCCTTTGTCATTGGCAGCGTCTTCAATACTTTTACTTGCTAAAGTACCTCTACACTGAAGTAAACTGTATTTCGATTACTGCGAAACTTAAAACTGTAACCAGGCCACACTTACAATTATTAATCACAAATTTTATTTAAAAGTTTAATGTTGGAGGTGCAAATAGAATCGTTCGTTCGTTCGTCCGTTCGTTCGTTCGTTCGTGTGTTTGTTCGTTCGTTCGTTCGTTCGTCTGTTATAACTCTTACAATTAGTACGACTAACTAAGTATATTTTCTTCAGTAGATTTGATCTTTTAATAATGAATTGTCAATAGATTCTCAGCAATAGCTTCTCCGATATTTTTCCAGCCAGCTGTCTGTGGATAAAAATAACTAGGAAGATTATTATGAAAATTACTAGATTTCAACAATGTTATATATGTATATATAGTCTCTCTCTCTCTCTCTCTCTCTCTCTCTCTCTCTCACTTTCTTTCTCTTTTTCTCTCTTTTTCCTTCTCTCTCGCTCAGTCGGCCAGTGAAGCATTACTACTTAAAGAAGGGTCCTGGATTTATTCTAACATTGGTGGAAGAATATGCAAGTAAAATTAATAA
>NW_008704083.1:1541910-1560403 GCF_000326865.2 Helobdella robusta
CAAACGAACGAACACAAACACAAACAAACGAATGAACGAACGCAAAGAAGAGAGCACTCGACAATAAGAAATTTATTAAACAATATATGTTCCATCAGAATTGGCATATGACTCTTTACAGCCAATGAAGGCCTGCGGTCAAATCCTGCAATAAGCTAATAATCAAATAAATGCTTTGAGATTCTTCGCAATACAACAAACAATACGCACACCAAACGGTATTTATACAATACAATACAATAAAATACAATACAATACAATGCAATACAAAACAATACAATACAATACAATACAATACAATACAATGCAATACAATACAATACAAAACAATACAATGCAATACAATACAATGCAATACAATGCAATACAAAACAATACAATACAATGCAATACAATACAATACAATGCAATGCAATACAAAACAATACAATACAATACAATACAATACAATACAATAATGTACAATACAATACAATGCAATGTATATATACAAAAATTTACACGAGATGGTTTTCGTATACAAACAGTGTACAAACTCACCAGAAAAATGTTTTATTTTCACAAACGAAGAACTCACATTTGCTAACATCGTTTTGTAAATAGCGTTGCATTTGTGAGTGCATTTTCCGGAAACGAACCAAAAACTCCAAAAATAAATTAATAACCTACTTCCTTTTCCTCTCGACGGATGCTGCAATACGGAGGAGGGGCGGAAGCATTTGCGCGTTTTGCTAATCACAGGATGTGTTTGTATGAATGAATTAATGAATGAACGAACGAACAATAAATGAATGAATTAATGAGTGAATGATTGAATGAATGATTGAATGAATAATTGAACGAATAGATGAATGAATTAATAAATGAATGAGTGCATGGATGAACGGACGAACGAACCACAAACAAATATATAGATGTACTTACATTAACAAACACTTTCCCATTCATACACACACACACACAAACATAAACTTGTAAAACACACCAATTACACCACACTACACACACACGTACACACACACACACACGCACTTAAAGGACGCACACACGGACAATTTTGGCAGACTGCAAGTAGACAAACAGCAGAACTATATCCTTGAAGATGCCCAACGCAAAAACAGCGGCAGAAATCACCAGGGCCCTCTTGTTATTAAGTTCCATAGAAGCTACGACACGTGCGATGATGAAGACGACTACATCATTGATGTTGGTTTTGGGTTGGTGGGTCGTGAAATATTTTGCTGGGCCTAAAAGGGGTCCTGAAATTTAAATACTTTGATTTTTTGCAGAAATTGGAATAACAACCAAATAGTGATATACAAGTTTATAAATTCAATATCTTTTCTAAAAACAACCAAATATTTTTGACCAAACTAAATAAATTTTTCACTCTAGAAAGGAACCACCCACCTTGTATACTTCAACCACAAAGGGCCCATAAGTAGCCTAGACCGAATTAACCTCATGGAAGAAAAGGTCATAGTTCAAAGGGTGCAACTCTTGAAAAGTCAAATTCCTGACGCCCCTAAGCCCACCGATGTCCGCGAGTTGGTTGTCCACGTTGATCAAGTTAGATCCCGTTTTTGTTTTGTGTACGTGTGCGTGTGTGTGTGTGTGTGTGTGTGTGTGTGTGGGTTGGAGCGTATAAAATAAATATTGATGACTCTTACATATATAGAGATTAATTTTATTTTAATATATTTTTTGCACTTTCTCTATCTTTCTTTAATTCTCTCTCTTTCTTTTTTTCTCCTCTTTCTCTCTTTTCCTCTCTCTTCTTCTCTACCTCTCCAGGTTCCAGTCCCACTCGATGAAACAACGTATTGGTGTACTGTGAAGAAGTTGCCTAACTTCGTTGACAAGCATCACATAATTAAAGTTAATAAGTGTTTTTATTGGTTTAATTATTAATTTACTGAATAAATTAAATAATATTAATCGATTTTTATCATAATTAATTAAAAAAAATGTGATCATTAAATATTTAACGTCTAATTAATTAGAAACCACAAAAACTTGTATCAAAATTCGGACACATTAACAAAACTTTAAAAAGCACTTTTCTTTCACGCACATTTTTCTGGACTCAGTACGAGGGGGCAATAAGCAAGGAGACCCAAGGCATTGTGCACCACTTAGAGGTCTTCAACTGCCAGATACCAGAAGGCCGTGACGTCATCAGGTACAACGCTCCCTGCAAATCAATGGCCGAACGACCAAAGGGGCTCGAAAGCTGTACAAAAGTTTTGGGAGCTTGGGCTATGGGGGCCGATGTGAGGAAAGAATAATGTTTCATGACGCTTTTTAGAATTTTCACTAATTTGGCCACAAACACACCACATACACACACACACGCACACACACACACACACGCACACACACACACACGCAGACACTCACGCTTACATTCAAAACAGTACATGACCTACCCATTTGAAGCTGGGGCTCCGATTGGTGGACCTCACATGTCTCGTTTCGTTATGATCGAAGTTCACTACAACAACCCTTTGCACATTAGCGGTTGGCTGGATTTTTAACCTTTTAAGTATTCAGAAAATCGAACTATAAAATATTATGTTACATTATAATTTTTTGAAATCCGAAACATCAGGTCTGGTGGATAGTTCAGGAATTCGATTCTACATAACGAGACAACTAAGACGTTTCGATGCCGGCATAATGGAGATAGGACTGGAATACACGGACAAGATGGCCCTACCGCCTCATCTACCCAAATGGGAACTGCATGGCTACTGCATTCCGGAATGCACCGAAATGGTTAGCGTAGAAATGTTCCGACGAAATAATTTTTCTGTTCCGTATTTCTTACATTTATTACGATTCTCTTTTTGGTATTTTTCAGAAAAACCAACATCAAACCAAGCACACACTGAGTCAACTAAAGACAACTGCACTGTCATTAGTCATTCATTCGTTTGTTCATTCATTCATTCATTCGTTCGTTCGTTCATTCATTCATTCATTCATTCATCCATTCATTCATTCAAGGCTCTTCCATCAAAAGGCATCTACGTGTTCAGTTCGCAACTGCACACGCACCTGACGGGCATGAAGATATACACGAAACACATCAGAGGGGGTATAGAACTGCCCGAGCTGAATAGGGACGACCATTATAGCCCCCACTATCAAGAAATCAGACGTCTACACGAGCCAGTCTTAGTTTTGCCGGTCCAGTAACTTTTGAAAATTAGTTTAAGAGATTTAGAAAATATAGTTAACAACATTGAAACTGTTTATTAAAATGAGTTAATCTCATTATTTTATAATTGTAGTAAATAATTTTTGTCTTTTTTCGTTTATTTATTGTGTTAATCAAAAAAAGGGTGATGCTCTGGTCACTACATGCGTTGACCAGACGAGAAACAAAGACAACGTAACTTTGGTGAGTTGGATTTTAGAATTATGAAATTTTAATTTGAAAAATTTTAATTCCAAAGTTTATGACACTAAGAATTTAAAAACGCTAAACTTGGTATAAATCCGTCATACATAAATACAAACAATGATACAAATACAAACAGTGATACAAATACAAACAATGATACAAATACAAACAGTGATACAAATACAAACAGTGACACAAATACAATCAGTGATACAATTACAAGCACTGATAAAATATATAAAGCACTGATACAATCTCAAATAGAAAATTATCTTAGGGTGGATTTTCAATATCTGATGAGATGTGCGTCAACTACATCCATTACTATCCACTTGTAAATTTGGAAGTCTGTAAAAGTTCAGTAACAACCAAATCTCTCTACGACTTTTTTGATTTAATGAAAAGGTTGGCAAAGCTAAAGAGATTATCATATATATATATATATATATATATATATATATATATATATATATATATATATATATATATATATATATTCTTTCTCTCTCTATATATATATATATAGAGGGAGAGAGAGAATATAACATACTCTGTTATATTCTATATTATATGTTATATAACATGCTATTAACATGTTATATATATTTGGTGATATATTATTAACCCTTACAATGACTCGTTGACATATCTCGTTTTGCAAGTAGCGTAATGTATAAATTTTGGTTTTAACTTTGTAGAAGGCTTTTGTTAAGTTCTCCTGGCGTTATATATTATTTGCATTATCCATATATAACTAAATATAATGAAACGCTTCATTTGGCAGAAAGTTTGACGATGATATAGACTTAGAGAACGGTATTTCTTATAATTATCAAACCATTGACTGGACGAGAGAAAAAGTCGATATGCTAAGGAACTTCTACGATACGGCCCCAATATCGATGCAGTGCAACAAATCAAATGGAGTGAAATTCCCGGTAAATTAGTGTCACAATTGGATAGGAATATCACTGATTTTTGTACTAACATATGCCGTTTTATTTTGCCTTGATTGAATGTCTGTCTGATTGATTGACGAAATAATTGATGAATGGATGGGCCATGGATGTTTTGATGGATGAATGAAGGAGTTATTAAACCAATCTTTCAATAAATGAATCAATCATTTATTCATTCATTTTTTTCCATTTATTCATAGGACGAATAATTTGAAATAAACACAAAAATTTGATTAATTTACCATTAACATTTGAAGGGAGATTGGGAAAATTCGAAAATACCAGACATAAAATTCCGTCTGACTAAAGAAAAAGAAAAAAATTGCTGAGTTAATAATGTTTAACTTAATTTTTAACTGAAAATAATTGAAAATGTTCATTTTAAAAGCTGTATTTGTGTGCTTTTCTGCTTAATAAAATGCCATTAACACAATTAAACGTGTAATTCAACATGTAAATGTAATAATTTAGTTGAAAATGATAAACAATCAGTGAAAAAGAATGAAATAAAACTATAGTGATTCAAGAAGAGATACCAGAAGTGCCAAATTTTTTATTCAAATTATCGATTTTCTGTTTTCTGTTAATGGTGTACCATGTTGCCTTAACAACGGCGTTTAGCGGACATTTTGTGGTATTCTAAAACGTTTGAAAAATATAACCTAAATTATTTAAAATGTTCTAAATTATCTTTAAAATAATGGCCGTTCCTTTTTCGAACACTAAAATTCGTGTTCCGCAAGGGTTTCGTAACCTTCTAGAAGGTTTTACGCGAGAAGTTTTGAGGAATCAACCAGACGATATTATCATCTTTGGGGCCAGATATTTTCAATTTCTGTTAAACGCCAGAAACGGTAAGCAAAATAAAAACATTGTTGCGGTAGTATTTAATCGATTAAACTAATAAATTATAAATTGTTTTAATTAAACGTTACTTCAGTTAGCAACAATGCATGCAGATCCAGGCTTGGAGCTGATCATTAAGGAAGATTCTACAATGCCAAAATGTGGGTGGCCAAGTTAACAACTTGTCTTTTTTTTTCAAAATAAATTGATTCAAAATGAATGAGTTTTTATTTATACATAATCAATCTATTTTATTGCTATCTATTCTGTGTATGTAATGTATGAAGGTATAACTAAACCCACAACTAATAATAAAAAGCATTTACTAACTAAACAATATTTTTTAAAAATTCTTTACATTTTTAATTAACTGCCTTGTTCAATGTTAACCCTTTTATTGCTAGTACACACCTTTATGATAAATTCCAGCTAGCAATATTATAATTTTCATATTACACAATCTCCTTATTTTAGTACAATCCCATTAACAATTTCATAATTAGAATGATGATATGGGAGTCATGTGTTCACAAAAGTACAACAAGGCAGCCCAACTCATACAGAAAGATTACAAAGTCCTTATCTCAAACAGGCTGATGATAAACATGACAAAGGAAGCTGCAGCTATCAAGATACAAAAAGTTTGGAGAGGTTATCAAGATAGGAAGCTACTGAAACAGAAAAAGTATATTTTTTTAGAAATATTTATTTTAATAAACATATAAACCTAAAAAGAAATTTGTAAAAATAAAAAATTGAGAATATTTTATTTTATTTATGCCATTTTTTTATGTAGAAAAGCTCTGGTGCAACCAGAAAACATAAATGAAATAAATGATGTGCTGAACGAGGAAGAGGAAAAAAGTAAGAAACAACCAAAATTATTTACAACAATAACTATTATTATTTGAAATAATATTCATAATATCATAATTTATTATAATTATTAAAAAATCCCAGAATTGTCAGAGGCAGCAATAAAAATTACAGCAGCTTTTGTTGGTACAGCTGAGAGAAGATCAAGAATTGAAAGCATCAGTAAAGAAAATTTGACACTTTTTTCAAGAATTTTAAAAATCCTGTAGCATATTCAATTATTTTAATTAATTAAATAATTAATGAAATAATTAACTTAATTAATAATTATAACCAAATTATTTCATTTTAATCATAGCCTCAGGCAGGACACCACTACTTTCTAGGATTGAAAGGGATTAATGTTTAAATGCACTGCAGATGAAAATTCGTTTCAACCTTAACAACTTATCTATCTTCTGTTTGTTTTTTTCCATTTAAATAAAACATAGAAAGAAATTACCTAAATTGACTTGCTTTATTGATTTTAACAGATAAGAAATTGAATTTAAAAAGAAAATGTTTACAAATAGAAATAAAACATCATTAACAATGTTACTTGATTCGTGTATATATATATACATATATATATATATATATATATATATATATATATATATATTAAATTAAGACTGTCAGAAATGAAATTATTATTTTATATTATTGTTTATAAAATATTATATAGATATTTTTGCTACTCTCCATGTGTATATAATTATATAAAAACAAAACAATGTGTGTATTATGTGTGTATGTATGCATGCATATATACATGTATATATATATTTATATATATATATATACAATTAATGATGAAAATCACAGCATGTTCCAAATTAGTTAGCTTCTTGTTTAATTTTTTATTTTTCTAACGGTAGATGGTGGTAAATCATTGCCAAGTTTCTTGAAATCAAAACCAAAATTTTCATTTATTATAAGCATGATAGAACAAAAAAGCTTTTTTCTGTATTCCAATACAATCCTCGGTGTATGTATGTATATATGTATATATATATAGGCATGCATACATGCACACAATGTATTTATACATGTACAAGCACACAGAGAGTAGCATAAATTGTCCATATTGTATTTTATAAAGAATAAAATAAAGCTAAATAGAAAAACCTTTGTTATTTGTACATGAACATACATTGTTTCTATCAAAAATCATACTAAACATACACACATCAAAGCATTCATTCATTCAGTTATTTACATTCACAAGAGCAGTCAAACGTTAAAAGTCAAGAATAATAAACACCCATCATATTTCATCCATCTATCCATTAGTCAGTCAACCAATGAGAGCCAATCAATCAGTAGCTCCTGTCCTACAAGCTAACTTTGATGAGTATGACAACAATGTAATCATTACCATTGTACAATGAAGTTAGTTTAGGAGCACATCTCTGCAAAAATCCATGCGCAAATTCGCATGGAGGAAAGGTGTGGAGTAGGCCAGCTTCTTGCCCTTGTTTGGTTAGTGAAGGTAGAGATAGTACCCCAGCTGCATTTTTCTGCTTCAAATATGAGACTAAATTAGTGAGAGGTCGATGTTTGCTGGCATCCTTGCTGTTCTCTGAGACAGCTAACAAAACGCAGTGACCATCGTCACCACTTGTGTTGATGCGTCGTTCAACTTCTTTCAATTTTGATCTATCTAACCTCAACCTTTGGTTGATTTTGAGTGCTGAATGTTCTGATGTGATCAATCCATTTAGGAGGCTGTCAACTAAATGTCCATTGCCACTGACGTGATGCATGTGTGTGTAGAATGTACTGTTCTTCAGTTCGATTGGACCACTCCAAAGAACTGGCAAACATCGAGCAAGATCAATGATTGTTTCTGCTGCTTCAATGTTACCAATCTGAAAAGCTGATCTTTTTTTATCTGAAGACATTTTGTTTCGAGGTTCACTCGATGATGATGCACTTTCTGATGATGATGATGACGTGGAGACAGATCTCTTCTTCTTCTTACGACTCGGTTTTGACTTCTCATCAGAACTGTAACTATCTTCACTTTCACTACGTCTGGAAACCTTCTTCCTGCGTTTGTGTTTTGTTTTCCTACTACGTTTTTCATCATTACTACTGGCACTTCTACTTCTTGACTTTTTATGTTTGTGCTTCTTCTTGGATCTTTTTTCTTTCGGTTGAGGACCTTCCATCTGTTTCAATTCAGCAAAATCGGTTTTTAAACCCTTAAGAGTGCCGGGAACTGGAAAGCCTCGTAGTTCCATGATAGCTAGTTGAGCAGACTCTACATTGTCATAAGCCACATAAGCATAAGACTGATCTTTAGGCCATTGAAATGCTACAATTTTTCCAAATCTTTCAAACTGGATGATGATGTCTTGCTTTTTAACATTTTCCGTCAGACCGCCAATCCACACGCACGTTGTAGGAACAGGACGAGCATACCCGATTTTGCATTGATACTTTCCGAGAAACTGACCAGATAATTCTACCTTGGCAGCATATGCCATGTCTAAATTGAAGAATCTAATGAATGCGTATGGATTACCATTTCCTTTTACGGGGCATTTAATGTCGATGTCCTCCACAATACCAAATGGATCAAAAAATTTCTTCAAAGTTTCAGGCGCCATCTGGTCATCAACGTTAGCAACAAATAATGTTCTAGTTGCTCTCTTATCTTCCTCTGGAGTAATATGCTTCATGTCGATCAACTGTCTCTGATCTTCCCCGGGTTTAAGAGGGAAGTAGGCATCGGGGAACCTTGCATCTCTTCTCTGAAACTCCCAGGCACCCACTGATGGTCCCTCAATAGGAGGGACGGCAAGTGGATCCATGGGAATCTTAGGGGGAGGGACGTAGTTGATGTTGAACATGTCGTTCCTGAAGAATGGAGGCTTATTCCATTGCTTGTTGTGGTTGACGGGTTCTATGCAAATCAGTCGATCAAAAAGTTCTAATCTACCTGACATTGCATTTTTAGCTGCCTGTGCATCTTCTGTGTGGGCAAAGTTGACGTAGACTAGTCTTCTATCTACTGTGTGAGCGAATTTAATGTTGAATTCCCCAAACTTTTTGAAACAATGGTACACAGTCTCCCTCACTTCTTCATCTGGTACTCGTGGGTTTATATTACTAAGTCTCAAACTGGTGAACGTTTCAAACTGAAATTCCATTGGTGGTGGTGGCAAAGGTGGTGGTGGCATGAAGGGATCTGGAAAAGGTTTCGGTGGTAGTGGTGGGGGCATGAAGTTGGGATCGAATGGGAACATCCTCGGATCCGGAGGCAACATTGGTTCAAACTCGTTAAATTTGGGAAATCTTTTCATCATCCTTTGAAGTAAAACAATAAATGTTTCTTACGTAAATTCAGTGACAACAAAAACCTAAACTTTCTTATCTCATGAATGTACTTTAGCAAAATATTATCAACAGTACAACTATTAGTTACAACAGTAATAAACTCAAGTTGCAACATTTTAAGCAGAAGTTCAATTTCTTATAAAATATATATCCACTTTGTGTTAAAAACTCAGAGACAAAATGTAACGCCTAATCAGAAATAGATAAAAAGTTTTAAATTTAACCAACAAACAATATTAATGCTTATTTTAAATAAGAGTAAAAGTAAGTCTAAGTAGTAACGTAACTTAACAAGTTAGCAGCAATATTTTTCATTTTAAAATTTATTTAGCTAATATTTTTGAATTTGAATCTTTTTTCTGCAGCACAGAACATTTGACTGAAAAAAAAAACCAGGCCAAAACTAACAAAAACTAACGAAACTTAAAAGTTCATGCAACAACGTCAGTCAGCAACGAAATAAATACCAACTACATTACAAATTAGTAACTACAAAATTAGTGACACTAGTTACTCGTAACGTAACGTAACCTAATTTTAAATTTTTAATAAATATTTTAAAAAAAGTAACCCGCTCTGAACAAAACGCAACTACGCAACATCAAAATTTTCATTACTTTTTTAGCTAATGAAACTTTACTTCAGCAGAAAAAAAATATAAAAATGTACCTTTCTTTCGAACTATTTAACGTTACTAAAATCCTAATTTATCGAAAATAATCTTCAAATTTCACGGCAACTTATAGCACGGAACAAAACAATTATGGAGGCACCTAACAAAGAAATATGCTAATACATTTCTGCTGCATTGATGGCGAGCTTTATTATATTTCGGTACTAAGCTATTTCGGCACCAAATATTATATTCACACAATGCACTTTTAATCATTTAAATGCCGTTGCTTGGTAACAGATTTTAAAACACTTCATAAAGTTTCTATATAAAATTGTGGATGAAAAATGAATTGATAATTGAATTTTATACAATTATTTTTAATAACTATAATTATATTGCTATAAATTCAAATAATGGATCTACCAAGCGACAATAACTTGCATTTGAATCGTAATTATCCGGCAGTTTCGAAATCTCAAGATGTTTCGCACGTTCTCAATAGAATTTTTAAGAAATATTACAACACTAGTTCGTTGCAGGTGTGCAACGAAACGGTAAAAAATTTAATCAAAAGTTCGAAGAATGAAAACAATCCCCATTCCGAATTCGTGCAAAAATTGGAAAAGGTTGCTAGCTAACAGTAGTTCATCATATTATTTATACTATACTAAAGGTTATACTATATTATACTCTCTCTTATACTAAAGGTTTTTCAACATTTTAAGAAGATCTACCTTCTATCGCCTTACAAATTCATTTCTATATATCTCAAACTCCAAATACATTCTGTAGAACAAAATTTTAAACGCTTCTAAACAATGTGTGTTGTGTGTGTGTGTGTGTGTGTGTGTGTGTGTGTGTGTGTGTGTGTGTGTGTAATGCGTTAATTGATTCACGTGTTTTTTACACCACATAACGTATACTGTGTGTTTGTTGTTAGTACTTCTGAAAAATACAAGAAAAAATTGTAAAATAAAAAAATAATATAAAATAATTAAAATATTTTTGAGAATTAAACTTGAAAAATTATTATTTAAAGATAAAAATATCTCACGAGATGCGTTTAAAAGAAATTGAAACAGTCGAGAAGCACATATTGAAATCGCAAGCAGAATGCTTATTGCTGGAAGATGAAATGACAGAAAATTTGAAACGCCAATCTATCTACACTGATGATATTTTCATCTCGCCTGGTAAAAATCATAATCATTACGATAATTTTTCATAATTTATTCGTAAGTTATTTTCAATTATCATAAGTTATTTGTATTTAATACCACAGCGTCTAGCCGTTTTTCAGAATTTATTGATTCGGAGTTATTAGATAAGTATTATTTAATTAAACCGGCTGACATTAGAAGTCTTTCGTTCCATCTGCCAGACATTCATAGAAAGAACAATGACAAAAATAGTAAATCTTCATTGTTATTATTATTATTATTTTTATTGTTATTATTGTTGTTATACTACAACTTTTACTACTACTTCTATTGCTGCCTCTACTACTACCACTGCTGCTGCTACTACTACTACTACTACTACTATTACTACTACTACTACTACTGCTACTACTACTACTACTACTACTACTACTACTACTACTACTACTACTACTACTACTATTACCACTACACAATTTACAATTAATTTTTACGATTTTGCTATTTTTTTTCAAAGGTAAATGCCTGGATAACTTAAACATATATAATAATAATAATAATAATAATAATAATAATAACAATAATAATATGTTTTCGAACGGATCACTGATATGTTGTTATAATGTCAACTCTTCGTCAGTGAGAGAAAAAAATAAGAAAAAGAAAACTCCCTCATTAAAGTTTTTCAAATTTAACGTTATAAAAATTTTTAATGGTTTATTATTTAAAATAAGTAAATTAATTAATTACTTAATTAATTAATAGTTGTAATTTATTCATATTAATTCAATATTTAGCGCTTAATTTTGATAATTTGTATAGCGCTTTATTATCATCCTTGTCGACAACAAAAACATCGTCGTCTTCATTTTTGCCCTGTCCGCCTCAAATTATTTTCACCTGCTATTCCATCGGTCAAGTTTATGAGGTTATGATGATAATGACGAAGATGATGATGATAATGGTGATGACGAAGATGATGATGATAATGATGATGGTGATGACGAAGATGATGATGATGATGGTGGTGGTGGTGGTGATGATGACGATAGAGATGATAATACTCAATAGGGAAAAAAATGAAATGACTTTTTTTTAAATTTGCATTTTCATCAATTCAGTCACAATCGTGATGTCAGCAATCGTCATCATCATTATCATCGCTATCATAACCACCATTATCATTATCATCATTACCATCACCATCATTATCATCATCAGATGCCGTTATTTTTGAAGAACATATCGTCATCATCTCACAACCTCAGAGTGATACCACCGATTACACCGTATTTTTCCATTGGATTAGGTATTAAATTGTATTGTATTTTTTGTATCGGATCTTATTGTATTCGGTATTGTTTCGTTTTCGGTACCGGTATTTCATTGTATTCGATGTCATCTAGTTATATATGTATAAAAAATATTTCAATGCATTGCAAACGATCAAACACACGCACGCACGCACGCACACACACACGCACATACACACATTGACACAAAGGTCAGTTCCCAAGTTCACAGGGCATGGTAGCTCCGGGCCTTCATTGCAAGTTCATGGTCAAATTTTGCCCGGATTCACTTTGCGAATATGAGGATAGCTTGATTGTAGAAGTCGACGAGGGGTGCCAATTTAATGTACCCCTCAAGGGTGCCAGGAAGTACCCTGTTCTTGAAAGTACTACCTCTCAATTTAGATCGATGTTCACCTCTTGTTTTAATTTTTGACTTGGATATTTTATACTCATCACCGTCATCGTTACCACCATCACCACCATCACCATCATCATCGTCACCACCACCACCTCCTCCATCGTCATCCTCACCGGAAATAGTTCCAGAGTACGTAGACGCGGGTGACTGCCTACTTTCGAGCGTCAAGTTCCACTACTTCAAAATCGCAAACCTGGGTGGTTTTGGCAGTTTCTGCATCCTCAACGAAGAAGAATGGGCCACTGTCAAGTTCAAGGTCATTTCTGACCTGATTAAGCGTGAACTGACCTAATTTTTATGTTTGTAACCTAATTAAAGATGAATATGACGAAATTTTTCCATGCTTTTGAGCTTACATGAAAATTTTAATGCAGCCTAATTATGAGACTTAATTTAATTAAATTGAAACAAACAAACAAACAAACAAACGAATGAACTAACAAACAAACAAATCAACAAACAAACAAATGAACAAACTTACAGAACCTAATAAGACAAGGGTCCGTGAAATTAGGAAACGTCTTCGAAGTTAGCCCCATCTATTTTGAACTTTACCCTCAGCAATGGATCGATGTTGAGGTGATGTTCAATCCAATTGAAGAGATGGTGTACTCTGGGACCATTGTTATTGTCTGCGATAACTGCCATGTTAAAAGGTTGCAAATATTAGGTTTGTTTGTTTGTCTGTCTGTGTGTCTGTGTGTGTCGTTGTTGTTGCTGTTGTTGTAGTAGTAGCTGTAGAAGTAGTAAGTATATTATCGTCATCATCATCATCATGATCGTCATCACACAATTAGGTAGTGGCAAGAAGGCGAAGGTAGAGATACTAAAAATTGAGGATGTTCATGGAGTCACCTGTGACAGTGGCGGCGACGCTGCTTCTGACGATGATGAAGCTACTACTGCTGCTGCTGCTGCTTTTGAGGGCGGTAGTGGTGGTGGTAATAGTAATGATCCGTTTTATTCATTCATCAAGTTTCCATCCGTCAATCCGTTTACGAAGATCAGTAGGATATTAGCAGTTCGCAATTGCGTGTTAGTTAGCTGTGGATGTTTTGGAATATAAAAATTATTTAATTCATTCATTTGTTCATATATTTGGTCATTCATTTGTTTGTTTATTTATTCATTCATTCATTTGTTCGTTCGTTCGTTCGTTCATTCATTCATTCATCCATTTATTCATTCATCTATTTATTCATTCATACAATTTTCTGTGATCATTCATTCATTCGTTTGTTTGGTTATTTATTTGTTTGTTTCATTAATCATTTATTCTCAGTCAATTCACTCATTTATTCATCAATTAATTTATCTATCGATTCATTCATTCCTTCATTCATTCTTTCTTTCATTCCTTCATTCATTCTTTCTTTCATTCCTTCATTCATTCTTTCTTTCATTTCTTCATTCATTCTTTTTTTCATTCCTTCATTCATTCGCAGTGACGTCGATATAGCATACGAATGGATAAGAGCCTATCCAAATTTGAAGACAATAAACGCTGACGATGTGATCGCCGAAGATGATATTTTAAATAGTAACGTAAAAATTAGTGAAGATGGCGTCGGTTAGTGTATTTAATCACTCATTCATTCATCCATTCACTTACTCGTTCATTCATTTACTCATTCACTCTCTCATTCCAAGATGAAGAGCCAAGCGACAACAACAACACCAGCAAAAACAGCAACAACAAAGTCCTCTTACCGATCATAGCAAATCCGATATTGCCCTACCCGTCCATGCTACAACCAACTGCTAATATTAACAAATATGCAGCAACATCAACAACTACAGCTGCTGCTACTGCTACTACAGCTTTACCATCACCAACATTAGCAACAACAACAACACCACCACCACCACCAACAACAACATTCTTCCAGACAACAACAAAGCAAGCCGCAGTGCATGCAACGATCGATTCCTTACGAAAATCTCCGTTTGCAGTTGAACCTGCTCACGGCGTCATACCGGCCTGCGGGGAAATTAAATTCTATGTCTCGTTTTGTCCCGTTGAGGTTATGATGATGATAGTGATGATGATGATGGAGGTGGTAGTGGTAGTGGTGATGATGATGATGGTGGTAGTGGTGATGATGATGTAGATGTTAATAAAGACGGTAGTTCGTTCATTTGTTCGTTTGATTTTTCACTCATTTATTCATCCATCCATTTACTTTTTTGTTCATTCATTCATTCATTTATTCATTCATTCATTCATCCATCCATTTATTCTTTCATTCATTTATTCACTCCTTCACTCCGTGACAGCATCACAAAAGTTTCGGTTCGTTACAAATGGTTTTGAAGTATTACATCAACGCGGCCCACAACATTAACAACAACAACACCAACAACAACAACAACAATAATAATAATAATAATAATAACAATAACAATTATAATAGTCATAACAACAACAACAACAACATCGTTAGCAACAAACTTAGTAGCATGTCTTACGGTTTATGTACGTTTTTTCATTCGCTTGCATTTGCCCATTCACATATAATAATAATAATAATAATAATACAAATATTATTATTAATAATAATACTATTAATAATAATAATAATATTATTATTATTATTACTATAAACAATAATAATAATAACAACATTCAAAAGGTTACACTCCGTTGTTGATAGAAGTCCCAGTTCTTTATTTAGACCTCGAGGGTAAAACCGTGCCCTATCAATTTTATCTTCACCCCTCCGTTCTTATCGTACCCTCGCCTCTATTGGTTGACCTTGAGCATTGCAGAAATGTCAAGGTCGTTTTAGTTGCGGTGGTGCTGATGATGATGACGACGACGGTGACGATGATGATGATAATGACGATAATGATGATAGTTATGATGATGAATACAAATACCGCAGTTGATTAACAAAAGCGTATCGCCGATACAATTCAAATGGAGAAGTTGTACGTGCCTGTACAAGATACGTGTTGTACCAGAATCTGGAGAAATCGGTCGGTATTCGGTTGGCATTGTATCGCCTTTGTGTCGGTATTCTATTATCTTATTGGTATTGCATGCTGAATAATGCACCTTCTAATAAATGCTTTTCAATTGCAACATTGACGACAACAACAACAACAGTAATAATAATAATTATTATTATTGTTGTTATTATAATTAATGCAATAATAATAGAAATGATAATAATAACCATTAGCCGCCTGCGGTGAGCTTACGCTAGACGTTATCATGACGTCAGCCAGTGCAATCAGCATAGACGAGTGCGTCTTTTGCGAGATTAACAACAACAACAACAACAATTATAACAACAACAACATAAACAACAACGACAACAACGCAACAACCAATCATGAAGGATTTTTGTTGGTTCTCAAGGTCATTGCTAAATTCAAGGTCGTTTTTATTGCTATGAATGCGGTGATGTTAGGAATGATGACGGTGACGATACTTATGATGACGATTATGTTGATAATGGTGATGATAATCGTGCGAAACCAGACAAAATACATCCAGCCAAAACACACAGACGCCCGTACTAGATCTGGACAACCTTGACATTGACCTCGGCCTGATCAGGTTAGGCTGTGACGTCAGCAGGGATGTGCAGATTTCGAACCCCTCACCAATTCACGTCAGCTGGTTCATAAGAAGCTCTGATCTATCGGCCAATATCGATGATTTGACTTTTACACCAAAAGCTGAAGGCCAATTGAGGCCGTTTGAAAAGTTCAAGGTTAAAGTTCATTACAGTCCCAAGATCACTGGAGTTTTTGTTTTTTACATGCAGTTGTCTGTTTACAATGGGCAGACTAAGTGAGTAACAACTACATCATCATCATCATCATTACCGTCATCATCATCATCATCACCATCGTCATCGTCATCATCACCTCATTATCCCCTCAATCATTACCATTACCACAGTTACTTCACAATAAGAGCCAACGTCCAACAGCCAATCCTATGTCTTGAAAAGAGTCACGTGAATTTAAATGACGTCACCGTGAATAGATCGGTGGTCGCGTGTGTCACTTTGACCAACCAATCAGCGTTGAGTACTGCTTACCAGTGGTTGAAGGTTAGCTATGATTGGCTGGCCTCGGTTTTAAAATAATTATTTTATGATAATAATATTAACAATAATAATAATAATAATTATTATTATTATTATTATTATGAAAATTATGATAATAACGATGATAGATTGAAGGTGAAAGAATAAATGAATGCCAAGTGTTGGTCGAACCAGGCGAAGGAATGATATCAGGCCACCAGTCGACTAAAATTAAGATAAACGTTACTGCATTTAAAGAGGTGGAAATTTCATTCATTCATTCGTTCATTCATTTGTTCATTCGTTCGTTCGTTCGTTCGTTCATTAATTCATTCGTTCATTCATTCACTCAGGGTTTATTCAAGGACCTGGTGATCCCATGCAAGAATACTGATACGGACAAACTGATATTTTTGTCCTTGACATTCAGTGGTCAGTTTCTAAAGGTCAAGTATAGCATCAGAGTACTGGACGATTTGTCGTTGAAGACCTTCATGTGAGTTTTGATAACGATGATGTAAGTGCTGATAATGATGATGATGATGATGATGATGTAAGTGCTGCTGCTGATGATGATGATTTTGAGTATGATTGTGATGATGACGATGATGACGATGATGACGATGATAAAGAACAATTGCTTTATACAATCTTTTAAGAGAAACCGATAACGTTAACAACATCAACAACGACAACAACGACAACAACAAAGATAATAATAATAATAACTTGCAATTGGACCTGGGAATCAACCAAACGGGTGAGACGGTGAAAAGATTTCTCCAGGTCAGCAATCATCATGGCGAGAGACTTGTATTCAATTTCAATTTCGTCAATTTCAACTCGACTCTAAATGACGTCACGGTCGCTAATAATAGAAATAATAATAGCGATAACAACAAAAATAACAATAATAATAATAACAACAACAATAACAACAATAATGATGATAATAGTAATAAAAATGAGGGAAAGAAGGGGAAAATAAGAAAGAATGACAAAAAGTATGCCTTGTGTATACAATAAATATATTGATCGTTGAGGCATTTGTAATAAATTCGTTCCGAATTTTCATGTTTCAATTAATCAATTAATTAATCAATTGATCAATTAATCAATTTATTAATTAATAACGATAACAATCAATTGATAATTTAGACAAATAAGCCAAACTAGGAAAAATGACACATTGTCGAGTTGTAAAGTTGAAGGTATGTTTACATTACTCCATATTATGAATGCATACATACATACACATACATACATACATACATACATACATACATACATACATACATACATACATACATACATACATACATGCATGCATACATACATACATACATACATACATACATACATACGTACGTACGTACGTACGTACGTACGTACATACATACATACATACATACATACATACATACATACATACATACATACATACATACATACATACATACATACATACATACATACATACATACATACATACATACATACATACATACATACATACATACATACATACATACATACATACATACATA
>NW_008704083.1:1564781-1573482 GCF_000326865.2 Helobdella robusta
CTGGGGCCTCTACAGAGATGAACTTGTATGTCAGACGTATGTAAGTGTTTTTGTAGTTACGTACAGGCACGTGCACTCACACGTACACACATACATGCATGTGTGAATATTCATGCAGTACAAAATTGCATAATAAAAAGAATCTAACTGAATGAATTAAAGGTGGATGGATTGTTAGAGTGTACGAGAATCCCCATTTGTGTGGAATACGTTGGCTGTCCAGTGTTCTATAAATTCATGGGCCGGTGCCAAGATGTTAATTTGAGGTATTTGTGTGTGTGTGTGTGCATTTGTACGCTGGTGTGTGTGTGTGTTTATTCGTGTTTGTGTGTGTGTGTTGTTGTTGTGTGTGTGTATCTTTGTCGACATGTTTGTGTTTATTTGATCGCTATCTTTGTGTTTTTTTGTAAGTTTGTTTGTTTGTTGGTTTGTCTGTTTGTGTATGTCGATGTGTGTACGCTCTTTTTGTATGTACCTGTTTGTTTGTTTGTATGTATGTTTGTATACTATTTTACCGAAAGGTTTGGTACACACGTGTGCGGTTGTCAGCAGGTTGATAGGGGAATCAATGTTGTTAACACATCGGCAGCTGGTTTGTTGTTGTCGTTGTTATTGTTGTTGTTGCTAATTATGTGTTGTTGTTGTTATAATTTTGCTATATAAAAAATGGCTCTCACATACGTACACACATACATATATAAACACATTCATATACACACACACTCACTCACGCACACACACACACACACACACACACATATGTACAGATATACAACTAGACTGGACACTATTATCAAGATCTGATGACGACCGGAAGCTAGTGGACATCGTCTGTGTGGACGTTTCTTCAGAAAGTATCATACCGTTTATACCAAACAACCTAGCGAGTGAGTTAGCAATAATATTAATTATAATTATTATAATTATAATTATAATTGTTAATATTATTAATCATTAATTAATTTAACTTGGCCAGAGGATTTTAAAGTTAACTTAACGAAGTGTGTAATTAATTCATCATACAAGATATACCGTGATAGGAACAATACATGAACAATTTTTATAGCAGTTTTTTTATCACCCTTGTACTGGTATGCAGATGGTGAACAACGGATGACTATAAACATTTTGTATATTTATGATAATTGATTTTATATTTTGTATATTTATGATAATTGATTTTATAATTATTAGAATTATAATTGTTATTATTATTAATATTATTATTATAAGATGATTATAATAAAAAGAATTCTCATAATTATTATACTGGTAAATAATATATTTTACATAATTATACACAGGTTTAGAACATAGGCCTAGATTGATATCCTTAAGAATGGTCAAGCATCAGGGAAATAGAGGGTGCCAAGTTGCACCTTTTCAAATTACTCCGTCGAATGCTGTTTGTATTGGGCTATGTCACATCAAACTAATTTCGTTTCTGTATCGATTTGTTTGTAATATCGATCTAATATCGCTTTTGTGATTGATTTGTCTATGTGATATCGAGTTAATTTTTTTTTTATATTCAACTGAGTATTTGAGGTGTGACATCAAACTAATTTCGCTTTTTGTAATGATTCGTTTGTAATATCAAGATAAATTCAATTTTGTATAGTCTTTATAACATCAAGCTAAGATAAGGACGGTAATGATAATGATTATAATGATTACGTAACTGACCAATCAGAGGTTGGGACCGCGAACGAGTAGAACATTCCAGGTAACATTCAGACCAGGATTGAAATTTGAAAAAGATGATAATAATAATAATAATAATCAGCACACGTACAACTATCTAGCTAGTGCATACATCATTTTAAACAATTTGCAAGTTAGTTGGTTGGTTGGTTGATTGATCGATCGATTTAATAAATGAATGAATGAATTAATGAATGATTGAAAAATGAATGATTGATTGAATAATTGATTGAATGATTGATTGAATGATTGAATGACTAAATGACCATTAGTTTGAACGAATAACGTCACTATCATCATCATCTTCATCATCGTCTTCATCATCGTCATCATCTTCATCATCATCTTCATCATCATCTTCATCATCATCTTCATCATCACCTTCATCATCATCATCATCATCAGGAGCGTTGCATCGAGGGAGCCTTGCATAGGAAGGATCATTACGATTTAGAAACCGTTAACTTGAACATACACGCTACCTCGGTTATACCGAAGTTCGTTCGTTCGTTCGTTCGTTCGTTTAATGAATGAATGAATGATTGCATGGATGAATGAATTAATGAATGAATTAATGAATAAATTAATTAATTAATTAATGTATTTATTTATTTATCACCAAACAGATTACATATAGACTATGAATTAGATGAGGGATTATACTTCAAAATGATGGCTGGATCCTTATTGATGGACGACTGTAATGTATGTGTGTGTGTGTGTGTGTGTGTGTGTGTGTGTATGTGTATGTATGTATGTATGTGTGTGTGTGTATGTGTGTGTATGTATGTATGTATGTGTGTGTATGTATGTATGTATATTGTATGTGTGTGTTTTTTTTATCGTTTCATTTGTTTAAAATTTATAATAAGAGAGAGAGAGAGAGAGAGAGAGAGAAAGAGAGAGAGAGAGAAAGACATACATACGTAAAGAATGTGTCCACATAAAATCACATTCACCATGAACACTACCATCATCACCATCATGTTGCTGTTGTTGTTGCTGTTGTTGTTGAATCATTCACCCCGATCATTACCAGGAGCTAAAACCATTTCACATGATGACGTCATCCATCTACGTCACGAATTGTACGGAAGCAACTGTGCAATTCAACGCATCAGCTGACCAGCCATTCTCAATATTCTCAACCAAAGAAGCGAAGAGTCGCTACGTAAGTGAGGTTTACACCCTTAAGCCTGGTCACAAGGTGAAGGTCAGTTATTATTATTGTTGTTGTTATTGTTATTATTATTATTTTTATTATTATTATTGTAGTTTATTTCTGTTATTACAATTACATTTTGATGGATTTTACGTTTAAATAGGTGAAAATAAACTTCACATTAACAATGGATCACGTTGAAGAAAGGCATGAGATCGAAAACAACAACAACAACGACAATAACAACAACAACAACAAGAGATACTGCGATGACGAGAATCAGACATCACTGCACATATTAGATAGCGCTTACATTAACTTTTATTGTCAGTGCTGTCACGATAGATGCTTGCTCATGCTGCCTTATAAGGTTATTATTGTTATTATTATTGTTGTTGTTGTTGCTGTTGTTGTTGCTGTTGTTGTTGTTGCTGTTATTGCTGTTGTTGTTGTTGTTGTTGTTGCTGTTGTTGTTGTTATTATTATCACTTCTAGATGGAGTTACCTATGTACGCGCGATTGGTTTTACCGAAATTCCGTCTGTCGGATACTTGCGTCGATTTCGGTAAATGTTACGTCGATCAGGGATGGACCGGAACCGTAAGACTGACGAATACTTCCGAATCGACATGCTATTGGTTCGCTGTACTAGGTTAGAGGTTGTTTAGTTCTGTTAAGTGAATGAATGAATGAATGAATGAATGAATGAATGAATGAATGAATGAATGAATGAATGAATGAATGAATGAATGAATGAATGAATGAATGAATGAATGAATGAATGAATGAATGAATGAATGAATGAATGAATGAATGAATGAACGAACGAATGAATTAATTAATAATGAAAAAATAAATGATTGAATGAATGAATAATGAAAAAATGAATGAATGAATGAATGATTAAATGAACAAATAAATAGAATAAATTTCCTGCTAATGACAATCAACAATTGTTGTTCTAAAATGCAAAATAGTGATGTCTTAAACCGAAACCGAATGCCAAATTCCTTCCGAATATTCTGACATACACAACACAAACGCTCACACATACACACACACACACGTACACACACACGTACACACATACTTATACATACACGCATACAAAAATACAAAAAAAAACATACAAAAAAAATTATCTCCAGACCAACAGTCGTCAGCATGGTCATCCGAATTCTTCATTGAACCGTGCGATGGTAGGTTGGGTAGCAGCTATGATAACTACGTTGTCATAAACATACACTTTTATCCAAGGTTCTAGATGAATGAATGGATGAATGAATGATTGAATGAATTAATTAATTGATTAATTTATTAATTAATGATGAATGAATGAATAAATGAATGAATTATTGGATAGACGAATGGATGGAATGATGGATGAATAGAAGATTGAAAAACGTGAAACAATGAAAGAATCATTAGATGGATGACTGATGAATGAATGAATTGATTGATTAATGGATGAATGAATGAGGGATTGATTGTTTGTTTGTTTGTTTGAGTGAGTGAGTGAGTGAGTGAGTGAGCGAGCGAGCGAGCGAGCGAGCGAGCGAGTGAGTGAACTAATTGATTGAGAGATAAATGACCTAATGAATGAACAAATAAACAAACAAGAATACAATCAACCGTATTATCTTTCCAGGGAAATAAAATGTTATAGCGCTAAATTTTTGATCAACGGAGTTCTGCACGAGCCAGGCGTTGAATTTGTTGTCTATGGTGAAGGAACTAAGGATGAAATGTTCAGAAAATATTAACTCTCTTTGCTTAATGATTTTTAACTTTTCATTTGTCTCAAATCATTCAAACAATGATCACGTTTTTCCTTCGTTGTGAAATTGTCGTAGTATTAAGTGAAAGTAGTAGTAGTAGTAGTAGCAGCAGCAGCAGCAGCAGCAGTAGTAGTAGTAGTAGTAGTAGTAGTAGTAGTAGTAGTACCAGTGATGATGTTGTTGATGATGATGATGGTGGTGGTGGTTATGATGATGACGTCACAGAATTTTAAATGGTTTTGGACTCCCAGATAAAGATGATGACTATGACGCCGATATATATATATATATATATATATATATATATATATTTATTTATTTATTTAGAAACATTTGTATAGCGCAAGTTAATAATTTCAAAAGCGCCATCATATTGTCCAATATATATATATAGATAAATAGATATATATATATATATATATATATATATATATATATATATATATATATATATATATATGAAAGCAAACACACAGAGGCACGAAATTATTACGGATGATGTATAAATAATTAGAGATTTCACAAAATTACCTCGCTATTTGAATTTAATCACGTTTTTTTAACAAAAGGTTTACACACACACGCACACACACACGCACGCACACGCACGCATACACTCACGCACACACACACACGCACACATATTCGAACGTGAATACCGTAAGCAAACGTTATTTTATGAAAAGGCTAAATATAGAATCTTATATTACAAATCTTGGGTTGCCCCAGCTTCTTTCATTCTATTAATAGTGGGGATTACTAATATTTATTAATATTATAATCGTGCAAGTTATTATGTATGTTTGTGTGTGTCTGTGCGCGTGTGTGTATGTATGTATGTATGTATGTATGTATGTATGTATGTATGTATGTATGTATGTATGTATGTATGTTTGTATGTATGTATGTATGATTATGATTGTATGTTTGTATGTATGTATGTACATATGTTTGTTTGTTTGTATGTATGTCAGCATCCACTTGAATTTTATTTCCAGTCAGTCTCTGAAACACGAAGTAACGGCTGCAATGTACAAGACATGTGCCTCATTGCGAAGAGAAATTCTCTTTTCTCTCCGGATCTTGCACTAATAAGGCTGAAAAGCCTTTAAAAAATTTGCCGTAGCTTTGTTCATAAGACCAAGGCCTTCAACACATATCCGAAAAAATTCCATTGAAGACAGGGTGTTATCGTGTTTTTAAGTTTTTTATCGGAAGCCCTGGTCGCGACAGAACCACTTTCAAATTTGGTTAGATCGATGTATCGTTCCGCATGGGAGTCAGGAGGAGTGACGTCCCAAGTTAAACATTTGCCAGTCTCCCGTGGGATCAGAGTGCAGTCATCCGGACGTTTACCATCCTCAACTGATGGATTTGTTTGGTTTTGATTTCATAGTTCCGACATTGGCAAGGACCTTGGCGGACCCTTCAAGATCAGTCCTAATACGGCGGTATCTTGAAGTCATCTGCATGCATGTGTGCGTGTGTGTGTGTGTATGTGTGTGTGTACGTACGTTCGTGTGTGTGTACGTACGTGTAAGTGTGTGTGTGTGTGTGTGTGTGTGTGTGTGTGTGTGTGTGTGTGTGTGTGTGTGTGTGTGTGTGTGTGTGTGAACATTTTTTTTATAGGCGGATACATTTGTTTTGAAACATAAAACAGAGTTCGTACGTAAATTAAATTTGTAAAAATTAATGCAAGTGCAGTAATTACCATTATTTGCTAAAAATTTAAGTTATTATTCATATTATTATTATTATTATTCAAATTTATATTCTTATTCATATCACGATTATTATTATTATTTCTATTATTATTATTATTATTAAAACCTTTAAAAATTTACGTCTTAAAGGTAAAATTTATGTATGGTTCTCCTAAATCTCTAACTCGCACAATAGCCGGTTATGCTCTCTCTCTCTCTCCCTCTCTCTCTCTCTCTCTTTTTCTCTCTTTTTCTCTCTATCTATTAATCCATCTGTCGTCTTTCTCTGGCCTTTCTTTCTTTTCTCTCTCTCTCTCTCTCTCTCTCTCTCTCTCTCTCTCTCTCTTTCTTTTTCTCTCTCACTAATTAAGAACACAAATGTAAAGATTCAACCTTTTAATAATTGTATGTAGCTGAGTAAAAACAAGTTTAAAAAATTCATGAATAACCGACATCAAAAACACGTAACCACACACACACAGACACACCACACACGCACGCACGCACACATATAAAAAAATATATATACAAATATATATATACATACAATAAATGAGGTTTTTACCCAAAACATCAGTCATGCATTAAAATGAAATTTCACACAATTACCTGGTTTGCATTTTGTGTTTGTATGTTTGTGTATGCTTGTGTGTGTTTGTATCTATGAATGTACGGTGTTTATGTACATATGTTTGAATATATGTATGTATTTATCTGTGTGTTTTATTTTTTATGTGTTTGTGTGTGCTTATCCAAAAAATATTTCGCATGGTCTTTATTACAATCTTGTGTGTGTTGTCTATGAATGAGTATTTGAATGTATGTGTGTGTATGTGTGTGTGTGTGTGTATGTGTGTGTGTGTGTGTGTGTTTGTGTATGTGAAAATTTTAATGCAAAAATTCAAACGCGGAAATGATTACAGAACAGCAGATACTTTTAGGCTGTTGTGTGGCTTGTTCGATTGGTTCAGCCATAATAATAAAAATAGCTATTGTTATTATTTTATCCTTATATTGTTATTATTATTATTTTATTATTATTATTGTTATTATTTTATTATTATTGTCTTTATTATCAAGAATAATTTTTACTATTTGACCTCAATCATTTTAAGCAAATAAATAAGATTAGTTGCGTGATTAAAAATTAACAGTATATTAGCAGTAGTAGTAGCAGTAGTAGTAGTAGTAGTAGTAGTAGTAGTAGTAGTAGTAGTAGTAGTAGTAGTAGTAGTAGTAGTAGTAGCTTCTTTTTAGTTAGGCTTTTTATCGCTCATACTCCTATTATCGTCCGATAGATTTCATGTCATAAAAGCAATACGAGTAGATGGTATTAGGAGCATAGATGAAACATTATCGAATTATTAATCTATGGCCTTTTTGTTTAAAATGTAAAGAGTAAAAATAATAATAATAAAAAAAATAATAATAATAATAATACCTATTAATAATAATAATAATTATTATTATTATTATATAATTACTAATAATAATAATTACAATACTACTATTATTACCGTAACAACAATTACTACTGAAAATAATAATATTAATAATATAATAGTAATAAACAGATCCCATATACGACCCATTTTGAGATTCTGGCTGTTCAACCTGAGGGTTTTGAACCAATTCTGTTCAAAGAAGTCCATTCAACTCAGTTTTGAGAGCCCCCTTAACTTCAGAGGGCCGAGCCACACGACCCCTCCGGACTAACTCTTCTAGTGACGTTTAGTAACAACAACAACACTAGCATTATAACAAAATGCAAATAATAGTAAAATTATAAATTTTATAGAAATATATGAATGGTAATAATAATAATAATAATAGGTTTTAAGTAAATATATCCACATTATAGTCGAGTTTAGTTAACTTAGAATCACTTAATTAATTTTGTAGGTCAAATATCTCATTAGGTGATTTTAAAAAAAGATACACACATACGTACACACATACGTACACACATACGTACACACATACATACACACATTCATACACACATACAGATACACACATACACGAAAGTTTAAACAAACATCCACAAAAGTACAAACATACTACACATGAAAACCAACAAACACACACACACACACACACACACACACTCACACACACACATCATCTCACTAAATTTCCTTTCATCTCTCTCTCTCTCTCTCTCTCTCTCTCCCTTTCTTTTTATCTCTTTTTTTTCTCTTAAAATCTCTGCCACTCTATCCATCCCTCCTATGTCTTGTACTTTTCTCTCTTTCTTTCATCACGGGTTGTTTTTGACAAAACAACAAACACATACACGCACACACACGCATATAAACACACACATATGAATATACAAACACTCACATTCTACA
>NW_008704083.1:1577934-1587934 GCF_000326865.2 Helobdella robusta
AAATAAGATATATATTTGTACGCTGTTTAGGCAGTCAAACAACCAACCAGCCATCCAGCCAGCCAGCCAGCCAACCAGCCATACAATCAATTGATCAATCAAGCATTCAATTTTAATATCAACCAGTTAGTCAATCAATCAATAATGAATGGATGAATCAATCAATCAGCCAACTGTTTTGAGCCAAGCCAAAAAGCCGAAGCGAAACATTTTTTGACTGATAAACTAAACACAAAAGCAAAAATCAACCAACCATCTAGCCAATCAAACAAAAAACTGAACAAACCAACCAACTGACCAACCAAATGACCAATAAACCAACCAACCAAACCAACTGACCAACCAACCAACCAACAAACAAACCATCCAACCATCCAACCAACCAACCAACCAAACCAATCAACAAACAAACCAACCAACTGACCAACCAACCAACCAATCAACCCAACCCAACCCATCCAACCAGGTTATCCAGACAACATACATAGCATAGGCTGGATGGACCGGCACCCAAAAGAATGGACATCGGATGACGTTTTTGACTGGATAACCACCTTAGAAGGCCACAGGCAACTGGACATAGAGGATGTAAATTTGGAAAATTTTAAAGGAATTGACGGCAGCAGGCTCTGTAGCATGGGAGTTGATGAGTTCCTAAAACGAGATCCCAATAACGGAGCCGCCATTTTCTTCCTAATTACGGATTTGTCGAAAAAATGTTAGAGTTTTTATGTTTTATTTGGCCATCGAATTTTATCGGACGAAAAATATTTACTACTGCTACTACTACTACTACTACTACTTCTACTGCTACTTTTACTACTACTACTACTACTACTTCTACTGCTACTACTACTACTTCTACTACTACTACTACTATTACTACTGCTACTACTGCTACTACTACCATTACACTGCTACTACTACACAGTTTATTTCATCTGCCAAGATGACTACTGGCCCGAACTGGACGAGTCGTGTTTCAAAGACATCCTTAATCTAGATTGTAAGTTCACTTTTAAAATAATAATAATAAAACTTAAAAAATCGTTTTGTCATTCATTTCTCTATATAATACATATATAACACTTAGGCATGTATGCAAATCTATACATTATTTTCGTCAGTCAGTCAGTCATTCTTTCATTCATTCGCTCTTTTATTCATTCATTCATTCATCTTACCATTAATTCTGTCACTCACTCGATTAATATTAATTCATTGGTTTTTTCAATCAATCAATCAATTCATTCACTCGTTTTTTCAATCAATCAACCAACCAACCAATCAGCAGCGGATGAGTGCATATTCTCTTTCGCCCTGCCAAACATATCGACATTCATGTCAACTACTCCGACTTCCGATCCGGACGTCCCGGACAACATTCCGTCGGTGGTGACTTCGTACCTTTCCCCGCCAATTTCACCGACGTCATCGGCCAGCAGCAGCAGCAGCAGTAGTGTTGCTTGCAGAGGGCAGACGAGTAAAAACAAAATGGCAACATGGTCAATGTTTGACCATGGATATGAATCGGCCAGTAAGTGTTTGTTATTGTTATTATTATTATTATTATATTATTATATTATTATATCTTAGATAGTCTTTTTAATTATTATTATTAGTATTATCTGCTTTCTTTGCGTTTTGACAGAGTTTGATTTACAGAATAAAAATAAAAAGTTATAATAATAAAAAAAATAATAATAATTATTATTATTATTGCAGTTGCTATAATATCATTCAGTCACATAAATCTTATAAGTTCTTGTTTATGTTCATAAATCTAAAAAAATTTTTAAAACACGATAATTTATTTGAGGCTTAATGTTCAATATACGGACAATAATAATTTTGTAATGTTAACAAAGAGCACACACACATACACACACACACACGCACACACACACACACACATACTCACGCACGCGTACACACATTCACTATGTGTCCTTGTTTGACAATCAAGGTTAATGACATGATGTTACCAATACAATGATATACGGTAAAATACAATACTCCACAGAACTTAAAGAGAGAGAGAGAGAGAGAGAGAGAAAGAGAGAGAGAAAGAGATTATTATAGAAACACAATAATTCGTAACATGATTAATGATAATACTATAAATATTAATGCCGTACAATTAAAGTTACAATCAGTAATTAATTAATTATTATCGTTGTCATCGTCATCATCATCAACGTCATTATTATTACGATTACTAATATATTAATAATACTATTAACGATTACTGATAATGTAATAAGTAATAATAGATTAATGAGAATTCTAATTAGGAGGTAATTATGTTAATTATGAGAGGGGTATATAGATATACTAATTTTATATATATATATATATATATAGAGAGAGAGAGAGAGAGAGAAGAGAGAGAGAGAGAGAGGAAGATAGAGAAAGAGAGAGGGAGAGAGAAAGAGAAAGAGAGAGGGAGAGAGAAACATTACGTACAAAACCATTACTAACAATGAATGTGATATAATAGCTATTAATAACGACATAATTTCTTGATAAGATATAGAGATAATCGTAATAATAATAATTATTATTACTAATTATAGTTAATTATAAGTATAATATTGTATATAATTATAATATGTATAATAAACAACATAGATAACAATAATTAATAAACAACTGTAACAGTAACAGCAGTAAGCAACAACAAAAAACATACAAACAAATACAATACTATTTTTACTACTACAACTGCTACTACTACTACCACTACTACTATAATAATAATAATAATAATAACAATATTATTGAAAATAATAATAAAAAATATGAATAAAAATAAATTCTTCTCTATACGTTTCGACAGACTCACCTGCTACTAGCTCTGACCATGGATCCGCAGACCACATGGAATTATCTCACTGTAACAGTCCCGATCCCGTTTCTTCCTTATCCTCTCCTTCCTATGTCCCATTTTCTTCCTCTTCTTCCTCTTCGTCGCCATCTTCTTCTACCTACTCTTCTGAAACTTCTTCCGGCAGAAAATCGAAGCCAAAAGGCGCGAAATTTACTCAGTCGAAGACGAAAACTATCGTGAAAAGACCAAAAAGTAATTATTATTATTATTATTATTATTATTTATTTATTTATTATCACTGTTATTTCTATTATGATTGACATGCGTCTGAATTTAGGAGATAATAAAACACATCATCAGCGCCAGCAGCTCGGTTCAGTTCACTTCAGTTCGGCAATTATTTTTTAGATTTAAAAAAAACTCCTACGTCAATTTATTTATTTTTTTGATTAAATTATTTTTAAATTTTAAATTAAGAGTGAAATAATTTTATTTATTTATTTTCGGATCCGTTCGTATTACTTAATGATGGAGATGATGATGGTTTGCTTGTTTTTTTCTAATAATTTCTTTCATTTTTGTCTGTTTGCTTGGGTTTTTTCGCTAAAATTGGGATCATCTATTCATTCGTTTGTTGGTTCATTCAGTCATTTTTTCATTCATTCAATCGTTCATTCATTCGTTTATTCAGTCATTCTCTCATTCATTTGTTCATTCGTTTGTTTGTATGTTCATCGTTTGTTTGTCCGTTCGTTCAAAGTCAAAATATTTTTTCTTTACCTCCTGTAGAAACCAAATCGACCCATTTATGGAGATTTATGAGGGACCTATTGGACGATCCGCAGTTCAATCCGGTTTACATCAAGTGGGAGAACAGAGAGAAAGGTGTGTTCCGGATCGTTCCCGGCCAGTCCAAAAACATCGCTAGACTCTGGGGCATGAAGAAAAATAATCCGACCATGACCTTCGACAAGATGAGCCGCTCGCTGAGGTGAGGGTTTGAAATTTTTGTCTTCTGATTTTTTTTGACATTTAATTCGCCATTTTGAGTTTTTTTTGTCTACTTTGTCCTATTTGGAATATTTTATTTAAAAATGTTGATGAAATTTCTGACAGGTGGTGTAGAGAATACGGTTTCCTATCAAGCGTACCTCAAAATGAAGGCTTTCCGAAGAAATTGTGCTTCAGATTCGGCGAGAGAGCCATGAATTGGAACGATTTTTGAAAGGCTACGCTGAATATTCAGTCGAATACCTGTGAAATATTTGCTAAATATTCGCTAAAAACAGCCACAGAATACTCAAAAGCATTTCCAGAATAACATATTTAATTTCTTATATCATTTTCATTGAATTGTTTATATATGTTTTTTTATTTAATAGATGAAAGACGTGTTTAATGATGATTATTATTGTGTAAATATTGTAATTTTTAATGAAAATTGTAAATAAATGAACAAACAGATAAATAGAATTGGCAATTAGCGTCCAACGGTAAGATGAATATATGATGGTATGCGTTGCATTTGACAAATACACACACCCACACGCACACACGCATACACACACACACACTCAGACACACACTCTATAAATATATATATATTATTTTTGCTATAATTTTGTAAAAATTTTAAATGTTAATTATACTTTTCTAGATTTTATATTTAAGATTCATCTATTATTGCGTTTCCATCAGCAAGTTTCATATAGATCTTATTAATCCTTATTTAAAAAAATCTTTCATAAGAATTCCATTACATTCAAGAAGATTTGAATGATAAAATGTTAATATTTTTGATATATAGATTTTTGATATATAGATTTTTTAATATTTTTGATATATAGATTTTTGTTATATGGACCTATATAGATTTATATTCACACACACACACTTATACAGACACACACCCATACACAATAAATTGTATCATTCCAAATGGTTGTATGTACTGTATACATATATATTGCTGTTTAATAAGGTGTTCTCATTACAATGTATATTCTACAACTCAGATGAATATCCAGACAAAGAATGCTGAATAATAATACTTTTTTCATGTTAATTTGTCAAATAATTTTTTTGATAAAAACTGATCAATAATTTACCTTAATTTAAATTTTTCGTAAAAAAATGTCCGGATTAAAATTATGATTATTTGAAATGAATATAGAAATAAATATTCATTTCTTAGATTTTTTTATTCATAATTTAATTGAAAAAACTGAGAACAATTTTGATAAAAAGTTTATTTTACATAACTTTAAATATTAATACTTCATTAATATAATTAATACCTTCAATAACTTTCACCAACCCAGTCGGTAGATGGCGCAAAAACTCGCTCGTTTAAACAGAGAAACATCCCATCCCTCTAAATAAATAGATAATAACTAGATCGAATCACATCATGACACGCGCGTCCTTAGCTCCTTCTCTCATCCTAGCAACCGCACTCAAAATGACGTCATCATCAGCGGTGATGTAAAAGTCGAAATTGTCGTTGCTACCTATTTTGGCGAGACCGAAATGGTTATACCTCTGCCCGTTGACGTTGTTGGCCCCATAGTTGCTTGGATTTGTGTATACTCGGTCGAAATTAACCAAAAAAGGGAAATTTTTCGAACGTTTTCGTCCCCAAATCCTCATCTGTGATTTCGCCCAATCCTTTTTAACCACGCTCGATGGACGTTGAACTAGCTGAGTGCATCTTTCGTTGGTCAGTTGGCTATCGGCAACTTTTTCCGAAATTTTTTCGTCTCGTTGGTCAGAAAACACCCGTGCGATTAAATGTATGTCACTTATTAAAATTATTAGTATGAGTGGGGCTAGTAACTTCATGTTTACCTAATAAGTTTGTAAATGATGATGTTGTTGTTGGTTGTTGTTGGTTGTTGTTGTCGTTGTTGATGTTGTCGTCGTCGTTGATGTTGTTGTTTTTAAAATTATTGTCTTATCAACTGGAATAAATTCTGCAAATATTAACTCTGTGACATTAACAACAATAAAACCCACATCAATCACCACCACCACAACAACAACAACAGCAATGGCATGCATTAATAAAGACATCAACAACAACAACAGCCACAACAACAACAAAATACCTAAAACAATTACATATATAAACAGACCAATGTCAAAAAGGGTACAAAATAAACACACAGGCATCTATCGGCGCAAAATTAAACGCTTTATATACACAAAACGGCGAGAATTATGTGATGACACTTATGTATAAACACACAGACATACATACACACATACATATATATATACACACGCGCACACAGACACAAAAACCATGCAAAAGGAAGATGATTACCGCCTAATTGATATAAAGACAGCTTCCTAAATGACTACAATACGTGAGTTTATTAACAATCATGTATGTATGTATGTATGTATGTATGTATGTATGTATGTATGTATGTATGCATGTATGTATGTATGTATGTATGTATGTATGTATGTATGTATGTATGTATGTATGTATGTATGTATGTATGTATGTATGTATGTATGTATGTATGTATGTATGTATGTATGTATGTATGTATGTATGTATGTATGTATGTATGTATGTATGTATGTATGTATGTATGTATGTATGTATGTATGTATGTATGTATGTATGTATGTATGTATGTATGTATGTATGTATGTATGTATGTATGTATGTATGTATGTACGTATGTATGTATGTGTATGTATGTATGTATGTATGTATGTAAAAATCTACGTTTGTATGAATGTTTGTTTGTTGGTTTGTGTGTATGTGTGCGCGCGTATGTGTGTGTGTGTGTGTGTGTGTGTGTGTGTGTGTATCGATCGTATCATTTAATATACTATTCGTGAACCACGCCCACCCGTCAATCACACTGTCTTTATCAAACATCTCAACCAATCGCAGCACGCGAGGCCTTTAAACCGACCAATCCTGATCGAGGATATGGTTTCCATTTTTAGTACTATTATTAATAAATGATAATATGGATGCGTGATTTGAATCAATGCTTCAGTTGGGTGGAAAGAATTTTTATTAAATTAAGCGCTTCATAAATTATTGTCGGTGTGAATATTTTCATTATTTACTCATTATTATTAATTAATTTTGTCGTCAACAAAAACATCAACCACAACATCAACAACAACATTAACAACAACATCAACATCAACGACAACATAAACAAAGTTGACAAAATGATGCCATTCCTAGACTACGGAACTTTCATCAACTATCCCTCTTACAACAACAACAACATCAACAACAACAACAACTACTACTACCATCACCAATCTCAAAACAACAACAACAACAACTTTTCTGACGTCATCATTCCAGCAGCGACAGCAGCGACAGGTACGTCATCGTCGTCCTTTTTTAAGCAGCACCAACAATACTTTTACGACACCAAGCGTTCCAATTCGACGTCTCCGCCAAGTAATTAAATTTCAACGTAATTAATATTAATGAATTATAATTATAATAGTAATAAATAATAATAATAATAATAATGATACTAAATAAGCAACTCTATCTTAATCATCATCACCACGCCATCATCATCATCTATAACATCATTATGACAAAAACCAAGTGCATGTTATTGTTGTCGTCATCATGATCATGATTATGATTATTATTGTTGTTATTATTGTTATTATTATTATTATTATTATTATTATCCAGATGCATTTTCAGTAAGCCCTCATCATCACCATTATCTTCTGCAGCAACAACATCAACAACAACAAAAACTTCTGCAACAACTCGCACACGGTAAATTACGTCATTAATAAATTATTATTATTATTATTTATTATTGCTGTTGTTATTTGTCGTTGTTGTTATTATTATTGTTGTTGTTATTTTATGTTGTTTCTCTTTCATATCGAAACAACAAAAAAAACAGCAGACAGCCATCTCAGCAACAACATCGTCGCCAGCCACACCAACCCCAACAGCAGCAGCAGCAACAACAACAACGTCATCATCATAGACGACAACAGCCACAACAACGTCAGCAGCCGAAAAGAACGCCGACGAAGCCACAACATCAACAGCGCCTTTTCAGCTCTTCGCGGCTGCATTCCCAATGTACCAACGGATACAAAACTTTCAAAGATAAAGACGCTACGCTTGGCCACTAGCTACATCTCATACCTGATGGATGTCTTAAGTAAGGGAGATAATGAAAATTGTGAGAGTTTCAACGCCGAGATCGTGAGGAATAGTGAGAGTAAGGAGGAGAAGAAGCGAAGGGAGAACGAGGTTTTTAGAATTTTAAAAAAATTTATGTAAAATTTACATAGCAAACCTGGCGTGAAAAACTTCCATTCGTCATGGATGTACACACAAATCTGCACAACTCCACAGTCTATTTTAACAGCAGAACATTGATCACTACGTACAAAGGCATTTGTTTTTTAAATGTATGTATGTGTGTATGTATATATATACATACATACATACATACATGAATGCATTTCATTCATTCATTCATTCATTCGTTCGTTCGTTCATTCATTCATTCATTCATTCATTCATTCATTCATTCATTCATTCATTCATTCATACAAACATATACACATGCATGCACATATACATGCATACATGTTCCATTATATTCGATGTCGAATCATATCATGAAGCACGGTATATATCAAAATTACCATTACTGCTGCTACTACTACTACTGCTGCTGCTACTACTACTACTGCTGCTGCTGCTGCTACTACTACTACTATTACTACAATATTGATAAGAATGATTATGACGATTTTGATGATAATGATAATAATGATGATAATAAATTATCGAAATGCATTCCAATAAACCAACAAAAACAATGTATGTATGTTTGTAATGTGCACCTACACATACATGTATACACAGACACATACATACAAACACATACATCCAAACATACCCAGACTAACTAACAAGTTTGCACACACACATACCATATCATTAATTCTAATTATGGGACTATTAATGAAACTATTAAGATGTCTCACGTATGTATATACATATACATACATATATATATATATATATATATACATACATACATACATACATACATACATACATACATACATACATACATACATACATACATACATACATACATTCATACATGCATACATACATACAATACAACCCCAATATTTATTATGGTGACCTCTGAACCGACCTGTTTATCTTCCTTCATCGTTCAATATCGTGTCAAGTCAAGGACATCACCATGCTCATTGACGATGTATGTGAAACGGAGGAAGTAAGAGAGAGAGAGAGAAAGAGAAGGAGAGAGAGAGGAGAAAGAGAGAGAGAGAAAGAGAGAGATTAGAATAGAACGAAAAAATGTTACGAAAAAATGTTTGAGTTTAAAACATAAAGAAAAGGAACTAGAGAACATAGAGAAAGAAAAAAAGGAGTGATTAAAGAGTAAAAAATTAAACAAAGGAATAAAAGAAAGAGAGAAAGAGAGAGAGAGAAAAGAGAGAGAGAGAGAGAGAAAGTGATAGTAAGATAAGAGTACTGGCATCCACATCACATCTCATTAACATTACAGTACAAGATAGAGTAATGTTGACATTGAGCAGACATGGGTGGGTATTATTGTTTTGTATGTTTTGGTATTTGCAACGGTCATATTTTTGATTTTTATTTTTTTGGTACCTACAAAAACCACACGCACACACACAAAACACACACATACATGCCCACACATACAAACAAACACATTTACAAACAAACATATACAGATCATTCATACAATCTAATTTACAATTGCTGTCACAGCTATTAACAATAACAAAAAGTTGTTAGCACGTCTTAAACTATCGGCAGTCGACATTTAGTCGGCACACACGCACACACACGCGCGCACGCACACACGCACGCACACACACGCATACACACACAAACACACACATCTACATACATTACGTTATGCCGGTTTGTTTATAAATTTATTTAATAAGAGACTTCTGAAAGATCAGGGAAGCAACAGGTGATCTTGTAATGATGATGATGGTGGCGGTGAGGATGATGAGGAAGCTGCTGTTGCTGCTGTCGCCACTGCTTCTGCTAACAATGATGATGATGACGATGACGACGATGATGATGACGATTCTAATAATTTTTAATTTTCACTATTTTAA
>NW_008704083.1:1589115-1594926 GCF_000326865.2 Helobdella robusta
TACTAAACATGACCTGTTTTTGCGACTGGTAATTTTTGGCGTGTGTGTGTGTGTATGTGTGCGTGCGTATGTGTGTGTGTGTGTGTGTGTATTTGTTGGTTTTTATGTGTGTGTGTGTGTGTGTTTGTGTATGTATGTATACGCGTGTAAACTGATTTCACTGTGAGGGCTTTTGTATTTTGGAGTACTCTTTAGATGTTTTAATGTTTTTGTATATGATTTTGTTTGTACATCGTAATTGTACATCGTTATATTGTGTGTATTTATATGTGTGCGTGTGTGTGCGTGTGCGTGCGTGTGTTTGTCTGTGTGTGTGTGTGTGTGTGTGTGTGTGTGTGTGTGTGTGTGTGTGTGTGTGTGTGGTCTTATTTGCACACTTAAATGATACACATCGATGAGATTAGATAGATGTTCAACCATGCGATATATAAACGCAGGACCTTTAAAATGGATCAAAAACGAACCTTTACTTAAACTCTCATACCTCAAAGATTCCAACATCAAGCATCACATAAACAAACACGACATATAAACAAACACACATGTTTTATACAAACATATATACAAACACCACATACATATACACACATAAACACACGTATATACATACATATACATAGGCATACACATTTTAAAATTAAATATTAATCAGATATAAACTGTTTTTCTTAAAATTTTAAACATAGCATCATCATCGTCATCATCATCATTGTCATCATCAACGTCATCAGCATCATCATCATCATCAGCTCTCTTAGATTCTTTGCTTGATATTTAATTGCGTTTGTAGCCTTAGGACAAATCTCTTCTGTCTCTCGAACGATTAAATAGATGGATGGATGGATGGATGGATGGATGGATGGATGGATGGATGGATGGATGGATGGATGGATGGATGGATGGATGGATGGATGGATGGAAAGATGGATGGTGGATGGATGGAAAGATGGATGGATGGATGGATGGATGTATGGATGGATGGATGGATGGATGGATGGATGGATGGATGGATGGATGGATGGATGGATGGATGGATGGATGGATGGATGGATGGATAGATGGATGGATAGATGGATGAAGAGTTAGGGTTAAGGTTGAGAATGAACAAACGAACGAACACAGGTACCAATGAATAAATGAATGAGAAACGAACAAACTTAAACAAAAATGAACATTCATATGAACCAAAAAAACGATCAAGTGAACGAACGAACGAACGAACGAACGAATGAATGAATGAATAAATAAATAAATGAATGAATAAATGAAAGAACGAAAAAACGAACGAACGAATGAATGAATGATGACCGACGTGTACAGAAGGTTAATTGTTACATCAAGTATAACATTAAACTATTTTTACAACGCACGGAGATCGCGTTACATAGTAACAACAGCAACAACTACTACTACTACTACTACTACTACTACTACTACTACAACAACAATTACTACTACAACAGCAACTATAACAAAAACAACAGCAACAACAACAGCAACAATAACAGCAACAACAACAGCAACAACAAAAACAACTACTACAACAGCAACAACAACAGCAACAACAACAACAACAACTACTACTGCTACTACTACTACAACAGCAACAACAACAACAACAACTACTACTGCTACTACTACTACAACAGCAACAACAACAGCAACAACAACAACTACTACTACTACAGCAGCAGCAACAACAACAACAGCAACAACAACAATAACAATAATATTAGTTCTACGGAATTGTTAAAAGATTTTTTATTGCGTCCTAATGCGGGCTTTAACTTTTGAACCATTGTCCGTCGTTTTACAATAATAATATTAATATTATTATTATTGTTGTTATTATTATTGGTAGTAGTAGTAGTTGTTGCAATATTAGTAGTGGTAGTAGTAGTGGTGGTGGTAGTAGTAATAATGGTAGTAGTAATAATGGTAGTAGTACTATATTAATTGAGTTGGAATCCAGTAAAAACGAAACACACAAAAATAATCTATAGAAAGAACCCCAGAAAGAAAGTAGATGAGAGAAAATAAAGAAGAGAGAGAGAGAAAAAGAGAAAGAGAGAGAGAGAGAGAAGATAAAGAATAAGAACCACCCCACCAGCGCTTATGAAATCATTTAGAATAAATGTTTAAAATAGAAATAACTTGCGTTAATACACTGGGGACACTTTTGAGATGCATGTATCTTTTGTATATGTGTGTTTGTATGTGTTTGTATGTGTTTGTACGTGCATGTATAGTATATATATATATGTGTTTGTAATGTTGGTGTAATAAGTTGGTGGTCAGTTTACATGAAAGAACGTTAATCCATTGGCCTAATGTAAACAATTTTTAATATAATTCTTTGTGCTAGTGTATGTTTGTTTGTTTGTGTGTGTGTGTGTGTTAGTGTGTGTGTATGTGTGTCTTTATGTCTATGTATGTGTTTCTGTGTTTATGTTTGAACATTTCTGATTGCGATTGTATATTAGATGTTTTTAATTTTCTACATGATTAAAAATAAATTAACAAAGTAACTTATTTTATTATTAATTTTTCTTCTTCTAAATTTAAAACATCCAATCATAGGTGTTTTATATATATATATGTATGTATGTATATATATATATATATATATATATATATATATATATATATATATATATATATATATGTTATACACACATACAAACAAACACGCACACACGCACATGTACGTGTTAGCAATTATTTTCAAAGGGGAATTAAAATACTCTTCTCATCATTCCATGAAGGATGAGCAATTTTTAAAAACAAAAAAAAAACTTAACGCCTTAAAAGACAGTTTTGGTTTGTTTGTTTTGTTTGTTGGCTGGTTCGTATGTATGTAAGTACGCGCTTTTGTTTGTTTGTTCGTATGTGTATTTGTATGTGTGTGTATGTATGTATGTTTGTGTGTATGCAACATTACTTTTCCCAAATGGAATTCTATCAAAAATATGCAGATAAGCTATAGTACGTTCTGAAAAATAACGGTGTTTTCCCTAAAATAATATACATTCGTGTACATTCGTACGCACACCACACACGCACCAGATACACAAACACACACGACGCACGCACGCACACGCACACACGCTACAAATTTATCTAGACACTCTAGCGGTAGCATCGAGTATCCCATTAACATAAATTTCATCGTCCTTGAACCTCAAATTTGACCTTGAACTTGAGCCACTACTACTATTGACTGGTTTTATGTAGCCGTTTTTCAGTAAAGCCCTGGCGTACTCTCTGGAGTCGTCCAGCGATCCATTCAACACGTCAACGTTGTTTTTTATCCACTCCACAAATTCCAATCCAACGAAGGTGTTCTCGCTCGTGGGGTACACTGAATTAGTGTAATTAGGCAGGTAGCCCGGCAAAAATTGTCCATCTCGCCATTGTTTCGCGTTGTCAAATGAGGATGATGATAGGCATTTGCAGGAAGTGGACGGTTGGAATGATGACGGGAGAACCGTCGGGTTGGAACCGGTTTGTAGTTTTGTCGGTTTCGTTAGAGTCGAGTTTCTCGGATAGTTGATTCGATCGATGTAGTGCTGTTGGGCTTGTATCTGCTGCATGTGTAGACATTGTCTGGCTGTGAGACGTTGTTGTTGCTGTTGTTGTTGCTGCTGCTGATGGTAATTGCTGTGTTGCTGTTGATGATCGTGCTGTTGCTGAAGCGACTTCATCAGCAGGCTGGTGTGGCCGTTAACTTGCGTCGACGATGCCGACATGTTATTGCCATACTCTAAGTTATATTCTTTTTTGTAATTCACATTTGTTCTGTAATTGCTTCTGATTTCTGAAAAGTCATTCATCTGCTGATCATCCCTGAATGAGTAGATAGTCTTTGAAAAGTTAGCATTCGACCCATTGAAACGCCAATACTTCTCTAGCACGAGATTTAAATACTTGGATGTAAAGACCTGCTGGCGAAGCACTTCCAAAGCTTCCTCATTATCCAACTTAGTCAAGTCCAAACCATTAACACTGACAATCAAGTCCCCGGGCTGAACCTTTCCACTCAGATGAGCAGTGCAACCTTTCTTAACTGTCCCAACGAACAAACCGATATCTCGCTTGTCCTCCGCATGTCCAACTACCGTCATCCCGAGTGCTTTGCCATCTGACAAGTTGAGGGTAACATTTACAATTTTACGGTCGGCAGTTTCACTGGATGATGTTGTGGTCGAGGCTGTTTCAAAGTAAGAGGCTCTAGATCGGTTGAGGGCAGGTAGGTGAATGTGGATATTGGGGTGGAAGGATTTAGATGACGATGTAGCTATGGAGCTTGAAGTTAGACTGGATGATTCGCCTTCAGAGGGTTGTACTCTACCCCATGTCGGCATTTCAATAGTGCTGGTTGTCGTGGCCACTATGGGGGGCGTGCGGTTGGGCAGGGACTTCCTCCTACTGTACGTACTGCTACCTGCATGTTTGTTTGTTTGTTTGTTTGTTTGTTTGTTTGTGTGTTTTTTTGTTTGTTTGTTTGTTTGTTTGTTTGTGTGTTTTTTTGTTTGTTTGTTTGTTTGTTAGCGTTCGAAGTTAATCTGATTGTTAGTTTACAACCAAGTTATGTTCGATTGAAATTTAAGGTTATTTTCAAAATTATTTGTGAAAATATAGAACAGTAATCTATAAATAAATTGTTTAACTACGCTAATAAAACAAAGAATTAGTTGTATGCTAAAGAATGAATAACATTTCAATCGCATGATGTCAGTGTGGACGGGTTGTTCCAGCATGTGATTGTCGTCCGAGTCGAAATGGACGTTCGACAGACTCTTCAGCCACTTTTCAGTGTTTCGCATCCTTTCATCACCGAGGTTAACTGGCGACGGAAGGAACTCTGCCTCCTGGAGACTGAAAATAATTTCTGGAAGTTAATAATCAATTATTTTTATTTATACAGCGCTACTTTCGTATTGCTTCACGACGACGATTTATGATTTTTATCAAAGGCATAACACACATGTGTGTGCTTGCTTTGGTGTGAAACAACAGATCGTAGAGTAAGTACAGTTTGGTTGTTTGGATAAGCGCCAGGCTTGCATTTGAACAAGGCTTCACTGTAATACAACGCTTCTTTGAGTGCTAATTACTGATTGCTTTTAAATTTTAAAGCTTCAGTAATTAAAAATTTCAAATTTATCAACTGTTGATAACTATTAGTTTAAAAAAAGAACAAACATGACTAGCAACATAGATTAGAATTAATTCTACTGCTACTGCGGCTACTACTACTGCTGCAACTGCTGCTACTACTACTACTGTTGCTGCTGCTGGTCGCTGCTAAAAGTCGTGAACAACAACCACTACGGCAATTTTTATTATCATTCATAATATTTAGTAATAAATAAATAATAAAAAAAAATTCGAAGAAAAGTTTTGCCTTTGTTACCCTGTTAAAGATTGCGGACAGTCCAGTTTACGCGATGCTACAGAAGCAGCTATAGCTACAACAGTCGCAGGCGTTGCTGTTATGGCTGCTGTAGCTGTTGCAGTCGCAGTCGCTAATTGCTGCTCCTCTTTCTTTAAGCAACCGAATTTCGGCAAACATGATGACATTTTTTTAAAGATAAGTTGATTAATTTGAAGTTTTTTTTTATCTAAGAAACCTTCCAAAGAATTTACTCAAATTATTATTATTATTAATTGTTATATTATTATTATTATTATTGATGTTATTATTATTTCTTAATAACTATATATATATATATATATATATATATATATATATATATATTTATTTATTTATTTAACTGAATAAATCTTTCTTTATCAGCATATTAAAAG
>NW_008704083.1:1595280-1597347 GCF_000326865.2 Helobdella robusta
ACACACACACAAATATAAAAGCACACATACACACTCACACACGCGCACGCACACGCACACATTTTTTAAAACAAGGAAATGAAAAGTTTTTTTTATTTTGTACAAAATTTCAACTTTTAAATAAGATTTTATACATATACATACATTCACGTGAAGCGTATTTGCATTAATTTCGTAAAAATCATTTTAAAAATTGTATAATTATTAATAATTATCATAATAAATATAATAATAAGAATAATAAATTAATAATAAGAATAACAATAACAATAATAGCCACAAAACAGAGATCTTAGCTTGTTGCAAATGAATAAGAATCATTTTTTATCAGGAAAAAAATAAAGATGAAACAAGATAAATAACAATAATAATATTATTATTATTTTTATTATGATAATAATAATTATTATTATTACTATTACTACTGCTGCTACTAATATTTACACAATAACTTTAAGTATTTCAGCTAAGATAGTGTATTTTAATATTTAATGAGTGAAAAATAAATGTGTGTGTATGTGTGTGTGTGTGTGTGTGTGATTGCGTGTATGGTGTGTCTATAAATACAGACATACATATACACGTACACATTTTTCGGAGAGATGATGCTAAGGATGAACGAACGAACGAACGAATGAACGAACGAACGAACGAACGAACGAACGAACAAATGAATAAATAGATGGATTTAGGAAAAAAACCAGATAAAACAGTAAATTAAATAATACTTAACTAATTGAAAACCTTTTATATTGCGTTCAATGGGGAACTTGGATAGGGTACTGTAACAGTTATAAATAATGATAATAATAATAATAATAACAACAACAATAATAATAATATCATTAATATTGTTAATATTATTATTAATAATCATTGGTTTCAAGTTTCTTCAACACAAACAATAAATGAAAGAAAAAGTACATTGCTTTTTATATGAGAAAAAACTGTGAACGAATGAACGAATGAACAAACGAACAAGGGAACGAACGAACAAACGAACGATTGAATGAATAAATGAATGAATGCATGAATGAATGAACAAAAAAATAATTGACAACGATAATGGGTATACTCATACGTCTGCATTTTCGCAATTTTGAGGTATTCTGGAATGGAGTCATGATGCAAAAAGCGGAAAATGCATACATTCATAACAACTGTTCTCATATTAAGCACACGCACGCGCGCACACACACAGACAAACAAACACACACACAAACACACACACATATGCCTGCGTGTGTGTGTGTGTATGTGTGTGTTGTGTGTGTGTGTATGTGTGTGTTGTGTGTGTGTGTGTGTGTGTGTACCATATATATATATAGGACTGAATAATCATAACCGATACAAAAATTGTTGTACAAGTAAAGCATGTTTGTAATAAAAACATGTTAATAATAGTAATGATGAAACAACATTCATATGAATACTAAATTGTTTTTGAGTTTTTTTTCAAATTCTTCAAGTTAAAACATAAGCCATCATGGTATTTTTCTCAGCCCCGACTGTAGTGGTGTTGTGATTTTGTATAGCAGTTGTTGCTTACGGCCCAGGTTCAAATGCCCTCTAAGCGAAATGTACTTGCTATAGGCATTGTTCATATGATGGAGAGATTTTGCCAATCCTTACAAGTGTTTGTGTATATGCATCGAGGCGTGCATGAACACACACACACACATACACATACATACATACACACACACACACATACATATATACTTACATACATATATACACACAAACAGACAGACATGTATGTTTGTATACACACACACAAAGCACGTAATTGATTGACTAATTGATTGATTGACTAATTGATTGATTGACTGATTGACTAATTGATTGATTGATTGGGACTGATTGATTAATTGATTGATTGACTTAACATACACGCTCCTACACACCACTTATGATTGATTGGTGTATTTAATTTGCTCGTTCTGAACGGACCGTTTTATCACTATCCGCCATATAACGGTGCTATATATATATATATATATATATAGATATATATATATATATATATATATAACTTATATAATGCAAATTTGTTATATATATATA
>NW_008704083.1:1597694-1600220 GCF_000326865.2 Helobdella robusta
ATGATGTTGTTGTTGTAGTCGATGATGATGATGATTATGTTGTTGTTGATGATGTCGTTGTTGTTGTTGATGATGTGATGTCGTAGCGTTAATGTACCCTCTCGTCATATTTAGATGAATTGAATTTAAACGGCGGTAACTTCGGCTGCTGCTGTGGTTGTTGTCGCTATTTCTGCTTCTGCCGATGTCGTTGTGGCTGTTGTCGATTTTGAGTTTGTGTAGAAGTTCTCGCTTCTTTTTCAACAGATAACCTAAAAACATTAAAAAATCATTAAAACAATGGATCACCACCATTGTACAAACTTCAATGTATGGTGTTGTGAATGCTGGCGTGTGTTAACTCGTACATGCCATTTGGTTAAGTTTTAGCGTTTATTTAAAAACATTTAGCAATTTGACGGTGTATGATTTAATTTGTGTTATATATCTGAAAGAATAAAGAGTGATTAGAAAGTATAAAAACATTTAAAAGATGTCATTTAAAAATTAATCTACAATTTAAACACAAAAAACTTTTGTTTACTTCTTTGTCCGGTTAACTTTTCTTCACATCTCAGACCTTCAAATCCTTTTTTGCACCTATTTTTGATGGAATATTTCCACAGTGAATTGAATAAAATGATAAAAATTGTCATCACACACCCAGAAAATAAACCTCATCTATTCTGAAGTTCTTTGTTGACTAAGATTGAATAATAATTTAGCGTCGGGTGGTGAATATGTACGTCATGTGGTGTGGTGTGGTGGGGTGTGGTGTGGTGTGGTAGGGTGTGGATGTCCCATTCAAATGGAATTCCCTCCCCCAAACAAAACTCACTTGCATGTTTTTCTGTTGAGTTTAGGTATGAAAGTACAAGTTCCACCGTTGATGCAGTAATCCACGTGATCACATGACCTCGTGTGCCCCCTGAACTTTCCAGGGCCTGCCACCGAAGGGGCTGGGGGTAAAAATTTTTTTAATTATTCAAAATTATTTGCCGTTGTTATATTGTTATATTTTTAAGTAATAATTTTAAAATGAATTCAATAAAATATTGTGGTGAATGGATGGAAATGAAAAAAATATGGAAGAATATTGACTTGGTTTAACTTTCACAGTGCTGTTTGCCGTTGCAAAAACTTTGCCATTGTTGAAAGCCTTGCAGGTGTACACACCGACATCTTTCCGACGAATTTTCTTTTTCAGTATCAGCCCGTTTCTGTTTGAAGAGATGAAATTAATTAGATCATTAGTGTGGTGATTGATGACTGATTGGTTATTATTTGGTGGATGCTTTAATATTTTATTCATATTGTTTTGTATGTTCTCTCTCACTCTTTTCTCTCTCTCTTTCTCTCTGTTCTTCTCTCTAATAAAGTATTTTAAATGTTAAATAAATAGTTGAAATATAAGCAACAATTGAATTGAACTAAAACAATTCAACAAAAACAACAACACGATGAGCCCTTGAAATAATACTGGATAATAACTAGTCCGCGAGCAGCTACAACAACAACAACAATTGCTACAACAACAACAACAACAGCAACTACAACATCATCAAAAACAACTACAGCAACAACAACATCAACAACAACAGCAACAACAACAAAAACAACAACATCCTACTTGATCTTTTTTACTCCTCGATACACTATCTCGCCATTATGAAACCAGAAGAGTTGATAATTTTTATTTTCATCGCCGCTGGGGCCAGTCGACAGGTGGCGCTTCTCTTGTCCGGATAGATAACATTTCAGGGTCGCGGGTTCGTTTAGATGCGTGTGGATGGTTTCGCTTGTTGAGAGTATCATTGCTGGTCGCCTGGCTTTTTTCCATGTTAATTATTTTGTTATTGTAATAATATTACTACAAATAATAATAATTAATATTGTTGTTGCTGCTGTTGTTGTGGTTGTTGAAAGGAGAGAGAGTGAGAGAGAGAGAGAAAGAGATTAAAATAGGAAGAGAGATAGAGAAAGATAGAGAAAGATAAACAATGAAATGATATTTTTACATTAGAAAACTAACAGCATTGACAAACGCGTGTACATAGGACGTACTACATCATGCCAATGTAGAAGAAGCGAATTAATTAAGCCTAAGTTCAACAATCCAACAAAGACCTCCAGACAGCAAAAGTATTGCAGTAAAAATATCATCAATAATAATTAAAATAATCGTTATTATTATTATTATTATTATTGTTATTATTATTGTTGTTATTATGAAAGCTTCCAAGGTGAACCGTGCAAACTTCAGTTATCTGTGAATGGTGGTAGCTACATAGACATAACGGAAATGGAAAAGATTACTCTTTTTTATCATTTATTCACTACACACACACACACAAAAGTACATACACTCACAAACACACAAACACACAAACACACACACACACATGTACACTTAAGCTACTCCTCGATAAATTGAACAACACAGCCATCCTGTCTTCTTAATTTTGTTTGGGAGCAAATAAATATCGAACCGTTAACATGAAGAGAGAAAGAGAGAGAGAGAGAGAGAGAGATATAGAGAGAGAGAGA
>NW_008704083.1:1600727-1602114 GCF_000326865.2 Helobdella robusta
TTCTCTCACTCTGTCTTTTTTTTCTCTCTCTCTCTTTATCTTTTTCTTTTGTTTTCTTTCGTTCCTCCTTATTCTCTTTCTATTCTTCATTTTTTTCGTATTTTTCGTCTACAACTTAATCGTGGCTAAACATTTACAGACAAGCACTTTTGCATTTTATACATACGCACACATACCAGCAAATTTACAAACATACGAACGTACGTACATACATACACAAAGAAGCATACATACGTACACACGTGCATACATACACATACACACCACAGACACATGCAGACCACATACTCACATACATACATACACATACATACATACACACATACATACACAAACATGCATACATTCATCCCAATTATACAAACCAACGGCTATAAACAAAGCTAGGCAGCTTTTTCCTTGATTTAAAAACGCCTGAAAAAAATTTCAGTTATAAATCTGATTAAAAAAAAACTGCTACCCACCTATTCAAGTAGACGTAAACACTAAATTATAGGTATTTATACAAAAAATGGTATAAATACTCTTGAAAAATACCAGCATGCATTTAATGAAGTGCAAAATTTATTGCTTAAATCTCTCTCTTACCAATACACGTGTTGCCATATTCACGTTCAATCAAAAATACAGACACCAAAATCGCAACTATACCAAAACATTTTGAAACACACAGACAAATTTCACAAAACAAAACACGCCTACACACTCACCCACCCACCCACCCACCCACCCACCCACACACACACACACACACACACACACACACACATAAATAGAACAAATAAACAAAATTAATTTATGTATGTCCGTGTCAGTGTATGTGTATGTATTAAATATACATGTATTTATTGTATATATGCACGTTTGTATGTATCTAAGAGTGCACGTATGTGTGCGCGCATAAGCAAGTTTGTGTCTTTAGTATGTATGTGTGTGTTTGTGTGAAAGTTTGTATATATCTTATTGGAGTGTGTGTGTGAGTATGTTATGTAGGTGTGGGAGTGTATGTTTGTGTTAGTACGTAGGTGTGTATGTGCGTGTGTGGTTTGTGTGTACGTGTGTGGTTTGTATGTGCGTGTGCACACACTTCCCTAGACTGTATAACAGTAAATTTTTCAATGCATGAAGGGCTGGTGTCAGACATGTAAGCTGAGATGACTGAGTTATTAAGCACAAGCACTTGAAAGTTCCTTGCTTTATGGTTCCAAGACTCTATCAAACCAGTACTTCTATATGTATGTATGTATGTATGTATGTATGTATGTATGTATGAATGTATGTATGTATGAATGTATGTATGTATGTATGTATGGATGTATGTATGTATGTATGAATGTATGTATGTATGTATGTATGTATGTATGTATGTATGTATGTATGTATGTAT
>NW_008704083.1:1602164-1604256 GCF_000326865.2 Helobdella robusta
AACCAAAAGTTTATTTCATACGTGCTAGGGTTATAAAAATTGACATGGAAAAAGTAAACTTGAATAAAAATTAAAAATGAATAACAATAATAACAACAACAACAACAATAATAATAATAATAATAACAACAAACTCAAAAGAGCAAACACTTAAGATTCATCATTTGTTCTCGCCTGCATTTTACATATTCCGGGAAACTGCCTTTGATGGCTTTGGAAGGTTGGAAAATGAAAGTTTCTGATAAGTTTCGTCACTTTTTCCCTCACTTTTTAAAATCCAACCTAAAAGAGAACATTTTTATCTTTTCTTTTTGAATTTTTTTTTAAATTTTCATTAGCACCTACTTTTTGCCGCCAAATTCACTAACGTTGTTCGCTAATCTACACGGAGTATCCGGTCAGTCAGTGATGACGACTGATTGATTGATTGTATACAGACAGCAGACAAAAGAGAGAGAAAAAAAAGAGAGAAAGAGAGGGAAACAAAAGAGAGAAAGAGAGAGAAAGAGAGAGAGACTATAGATTCATGGACGCAGACAGACGGCGAATGTTTTGCATCCAATTATTCAAGAGCGGAATTTCAATAAAATTTGACTAGGCTGATATTTTTTTACTCATTTCTCTCTCTCTCTCTCTCTCTCTTTTATTCACTCTATCTTTCCATCTGTAACTCTTTTTCTCTCTCTCCCTCTTTCTCTCTCTCTCTCTCCCTCTCAATCTTTTTCTTTTTATATTTTTCGTTTTCAATTCATTTATCTGACCATAATAGTAGATAGACAGACAGGCAGACAGCCAGATAGAAAAATAGACAGACAGCCAGACAGACAAATAGACAGACAAATAGACAAATAGACAGACAGACAGAGGCTAGTAATAAGAATAATGATGAAACAACAAAAAAAGTTTTTTAAACTGTAACTCCAACTTATCTCCACCACAATTCTCTCTCGCTCTCTTCAAAGTTTTTTCGAACAATAAAAAAATAATGATAGAATAATAAAATAATAATAACATAATAACAGATTAATAGGAATAACAATAATAATAATAATAATAATAACTATAAAAACAGCAGCGGTAGGAACAATTCTTTTTCCAAATTCAAAACTTTCAAAGACCAACTTTCATGAACAGACGCTTACGCACGTAAAAACATACATAGAGAAACACAGGCAAACAAAGATACACACATACACACATGCCTACATATACACACACTCACACAGACACAGACAAACACATATCGACATTAATTTGGTGATTGTCTACTAAGCTTAATTAAACAATGGTGTGTGTGTTAGTTGATAAAATAAATTGATAAGCGTTCGGAGACGTTAAAGTCAATCTAACAAAAAATGTGTTTGTGTATGACTGTGTATGTGAGTGTATGTGTGAGTGTGTGTATGTGTTGCATGTGTGTGTATGTATGTGATGTATGTGTGTTTTACAGATAACATCGTAACTTAATTAAAATAAAATACCAATAAATAACCATAGCAGACACATTTCAGCACATACTTCCGCATGTACCTACACACACGCAAACAAGCAAGCACACGCACGCAAACAAGCAAGCACCAACACACACACACACACATACACATACAAATAAACACACTGTGCTCTACCGTTTCCCGACAATTTAATCACATGTAGCGTAATGAATTGGCTTTGCAACAGAAAGATAGGGAGAAAACTATTTCACTATTTATATACATACACACATACAAACAAACATACATACATAAATACATACATACCTACATACAAACAAACATACATATATTCACACACAAACATACATACATGCATACATACATACATACATATATAATAGTATACAATATACAAGCGGAATGAGTGAAACTAATTGAGATATTATGTTACAACCGCAGGCACCGCTAAACAAATACACGCACGCACACAGACACACAGACCAACACACACAAACGTACATACACACACATACACACACATACAAACACAAACACACACACATACACACTAATATACACTATTTGAATCAATGCATGCAAACCCAGAAAGATTTGCATAACAAAACGTTATGGTGATAGCACAAGGATAATTTATT
>NW_008704083.1:1604530-1647030 GCF_000326865.2 Helobdella robusta
TAGTAGTTGTAATAACAATAGTAGTAGTAGTAGTAGTAGTAGTAGTAGTAGTAGAAGTAGTAATAGTAGAAGCAAAAGTAGTAGTAGTTGTAATAACAATAGTAGTAGTAGTAGTAGTAGTAGTAGTAGTGTGTGTATTCATATTTATATTCGTATTTATATTCAAATATGAATGTGTATATAAGCATGGGATCAAATGCAAAATGCAATAAATTGAGATATATTGGTCGTACAACTCAAGGCAAGTATTGCTGCTGCTACTGCTGCTACTGCTGCTACTGCTGCTACTACTACTACTACTACTACTACTACTACTACTACTACTATTACTACTACCACAACCACTATTACGCTACTACAACCATAACAACAATGGTAATAATAATAACAACAATAATAATAGTAGCAAAATAGTATAATAATAATAATAGTAACAATAATAGTAGCAAAACAGCAGAAACTGCAGCAGCAGCTCTAGCAGCAGAAGCAGTCATAGTAGTAGTAGTAGTAGTAGTAGTAGTAGTAGTAGTAGTAATTGTAATAGTAGTAGCAGTAGTAGTAGTGTAGAAGCAGTGGTAGCAGTGATTCAGTTATTATAAAAATCAAGGTAAATCAAACCTCGTCTCAACGCAGACATCAGTTTTCTTTCCAATATCTTGGACTTCTTTACTGGCAAACTCGAGAATATTAGCGAGTTTAAAAGACTGTTGTGCTTATTTACATTCGTTCGCTTCAAGATATCTCTAAATGATGATGATGACGACGACGATGATGAAGATGTATTATTATTATTATTACTCTTAGTTGCATTTTGCACTGTCAAAAACACGTAGTAATTGTCCCCGGCGTTTAGTTTCAATCTGCAGTTTGACAAGAGACTCGGACACAAATTCACTTTTAAACGTTTTAATTTAATATCCTTGAAGTCACTACCGTGGCTTCTACGGACGCTGAGAGCGCCGCCACCAAACGACGACGGCCGGCTGAAATCCCATTTCAGAATTTTAATCACAGTAAACCGGGCCCAACTATCACGGCATCTGTTGTGCGAATTAAAAACTGGAAACTTCGAATTTACACTTTTATTATCGTTATAAATATTATAATAATAATTATTATTATAATTATAATTATTATTATCATTATTATTATAGTTATATTTGTTGTTGTTGTTAAAATGGTAACCATCATAACCGTCAGGTTCGAATCCCAGTTTAGCATCCATATTATTATTATTGTTTTTATTATTATTGTAATTATAATAATAGTTATTATTATTGTTGTTGTTATTATGAAAGGTGTACGTGAGGTTGGACAGTGACCTGACCTCCAGGATGGCGAGGGCAGTGCTTACCTTGACCTTGAAGTTTGACCTACAGGTCTGGAAGAGGGCGAATCTGATGTAGATGAACAAGCCGAGGGCTATGTAGCTGAATCTGTACGAATGCATTTACTGGTCTATGGGGCTTAGGGCTTTGATGTTGATGATGATGTTGTTTGTGATGATGATGATGATGTTTGTGGTGATAGTGATGATGATGATGATGTTTGTGGTGATGATGATGATGTTTGTGGTAATGATGATGATGATGATGATGATGATGATGTTTGTGATGATGATGATGATGATGTTTGTGGTGATGATGATAAGGATGATGATGTTCGTGGTGATGATGATGATGATTTTTGTGATGATGATGTTTGTGCTGATGATGATGATGATGTTTGTGCTGATGATGATAACGATGATGATGATAATGATGATGATGTTGTTGTTATATTAACGTTACAAAATTTTTTCATTTATAATTCGCCAAAAGGTGAATATAATTATCCAAGCTATTTCTACTCGCTTCGAACTTTCAAGCAGTTGAAACTTTTAAAACAGTTACCGAAGTTGTTGTTGGCATTATTGCTCTTGATGACGTTAATTTATGACGTGATTGTGACGTCATGACAATAAAGATGACGTAGTAGTAGTAGTAGTAGTAGTAGCAGTAGCAGTAGTAGTAGTAGTAGTAGCAGTAGTACTAGTAGTAGTTCTTTTGTTGTTTTTGTTGTTGTTATTGATAACGATACTGATAAAGTTGTTGTTGATAACGAAACTGATAAAGTTGTTGTTGTTGATAACGATACTGATAATGATGTTGTTGTTTTTCATATAATTTTAACGTAACTACCGCGACGCCATTCAATCATTAATCCAAGCAGTATTTTTAACGCGTGAACCAATGGCAATGGAACATTTACACACACAAAAAATAATAACTAATAATATTGAAATAATATAAAATAGTAATAATAATATTAGTTACAATGTTAACATTAATAATAATAATAATATTAATAAACCAGATTTAATAATTATAAACTCTCTCTCTATATATACATATATATATCCGTAAAACCACCAACTATTTAAAGTTACCAATGGATAAATATAGACAAAGGATATATAGAGCCTGTATATATATATATATATATGTATATATATATATATATATATGTATATATATATACATATATATATATATATATAGAGAGAGAGAGAGAGAGAGAGAGTTTGTATATATATATATATATCTTTGAATATGTATATTAAATGATATTATATATATATATATATATATATATATTATATATATATATAATATTTAAACTAAACAGAACATTAAGTTTACTGTCACAGAACTATATGTATGTATTTTGGCTAAAAACGAGAAAAAATTTTAATGTTGAATTTATGTATGTGTGTTTGTGTGTGTTTATGTATATATATATATATATATATATATATATATATATATATATATATATATATGTGTGTGAGTGTGTGTGTTTATGTGTGTATGTGCACAGTAAATATGGTACTCACAATTTTGAGTAATCCACGATGTTAAATTTAATGGATGGCATTAATCATCGGCGTTTTTAACGACTAGCAAAATGTTTTTTGTTAACGCATAACTCGCTAAACCTTATATACAAGTGTGTGTGTGTGTTTGTGTTTACGTGCGTATGCGTGTGCACGCAACAACAACATCAAAATTGACTTTCTGACAGTTCGCAACAATTCAATGTTGTAACGAATAGCGAAACAACAGAGCAAAATGATGCTGCGCATTCGTATTGCTACTACATCTGATACCATCAACCACTTCTTAAACTTCTATCTGTTACTCTCACTTTCACTATCTCTCTCTTTCTCTCTCTCTCTCTATTTATTTATCACTTCTCTCCGTTCATTTGTTTTTCTTTTATTTTTTACTTTCTCTTTTTTTTCGTTTTTCTTTTTCAATTTTTCTTTTCGTTATTGTATTTTCCTTCTTTCTCACTCTTTTTCATACCCTTGCATACTCTTATTTTTCATACTCTCTCTCTCTCTCACTCTCTCTGTCCTCTCTCTCTCTCTCTTTCTCTTTCTTTCTCTCTCTCTTGATTCGATAACGACAAATGGATGACGTCAGATATGACGCAATAATTTTGAAGTGACGTGAGCGAGTCTGACTTTTTCCTCCATCAAATTTGTTCTTTCAAATGTTTTTATTTCCGTGAATTTTTTCCAAATTGATTTTTTTCAAAATAAAACACACACACACACAGACACACACACACACCTACATACATTGTTGATGAGGATGATGGCGAAGATGTTGATTAAATTTTTTTTTGTTCCAAACTTTTAACGATTTATCATGTTTTCATTGTTTTTATTATAATTTAATTTATTAATATTAACATTATTATTTTATTATTATTATTATTGTTACAATTATTATTAAAAATATATGAAAAAATTGACCTTCAAGATGCACTGAGGTATAGATATCGATTGTATTGAAAACAAGAACAAAGAAAATTTATAAAAAATTTCTTAAAAATAAAAAAATAGATAACAATAATAACAATAACAATAATAATAATGATACCAAAAAAACTACAAAAACGGAAAAGGAAATATGATAAAAAATTAACTGATCGGCAAAAAATACGGAGAGTTCAATTTGCATTTTAATCTTCCTCTCCTTATCTGCCCTACGGGCAACTAAGTATACACACACACACACGCACACACACACACACATACACACCTGCACACACACACACGCACACATACACGCATCTACGCATATTGTACATAAGTCATGTGCATACTTATCTTGAACTATCATCTTGAATTTCATGGCATATGTTTCGTTAAATGACTGTGTATGTGTGTGTATGTTTGTTTGTATGTGTGTAATGTTTATTTGTATGTGTATATATTTGTATGTTTCGTTTTGTTTGTTTAGGTCTGTTTGCTTATCGGTACTACCTTTAAATTTGTAAAAGCAGCAATAGCATTAATAACAACAAAAATAACAACAACAAAATAATATGAACAATAACAACATTAGACTAATCACACTCGTCATTTCGGGTACATTTAAAAACCATTTAAGGTGCCATACACTTTCTAAATCGTTAATATAGAACTATTTTTCATTGAAGAATGAACGATATATGTGCATATAATGCATACACACATTTATACATAGCTACATACAAAAATACATACATACATACAAACAAACATATAAACATACATACATACATACAAACAGACAAACAAACAAACATACATACATATTTGTAGACCTGTTTATTGTATATCTAATTGGTGTTGACAATCCTGAAGAACACTAAAAAATCTGTACTCAAAGATGAGTGTTTTCGTTTGTTTAGCATTTTATCTCTATGTTTATGATTTTGTATCAGCTATGTTTACGATTGTATATCTACGCTAACGACTGTGTATCTATGTTTATTATTGTATATCTATGTTTACAATTTTGTATCTACATTTAAGATTGTGTGTCTATGTTTACTGTGTATCTTGTATCTATACTTATATACGTGTATCTATATTTTTGTCTTTATATTACATGTCTATTTGTGTGCTTTTAAATTTTAGATTAATATTGTTTTATTGAAAATATGATTTATAATTATCATCATCATAATCATCAACCTCATCACTACCACCATCGTCATCAGCAACAGTAGTAGTAGTAGTAGTAGTAGTAGTAGTAGTAGTAGTAGTAGTAGTAGTAGTAGTAGTAGTAGTAAGAGTAGTAGTAGTAGTAGTAATTGTATACCAGCGTTCTTGCGTGTTATATTATCAGCTAAAACTATTTGAAACATTTTTCAGGCATCCATTTTTTAAAAAATTAGGCAAATAAATTAATCTAAATACTTACGGTATAGGCACAAACATACATTCATATTTAATTCTATTGATTTATTATTATTATTATTATTATTGTTATTATTATTATTATTATTACGCGAGTCATTGATGACATTACATCATTCAAATTTTGCACTCCAAAATGTTTATCTTGGATTTCGTTGTCATGCTGTATACAAGTTATAACAATAGATGATGATATTGTAAAATTTAATTTAAAAAACTTCGGCTTTGACTGACTATTCCAATTTATAAGGAAAATGGCTCAAACTATTAAAATTGAAAAGATTACAATCATTTAAATTTTTTTTACATACATGCATGTATGTAGGTTCATCTAAACTCATCTGTTGCTAATACTATTATGAATGATTATTGATCGCAGACAAACAAATGATAAGAAGTACTTTTTTGAAAATTTCTCGGCCAGTTTTGTTTCATAAGAAAGAAGGTTGATAATTGAATGTTTGTCGAAGTACTGTAGATAAAAAATAATCCTTATTATTAAAAGCAGGAAAATGATTTTGTTTGTAAAATAATTCGTTTCGATAAAGAATTTTCTGTTGGTTTAGTTTTTTTTTACTAAACAATTATTTAATTTTATTTTAATATGGAAAAATGTTTTCATAACGACTAAAACTAAATTTCTAATCGAGTGAGCCTGCGTCTGACTGGACGTCTTCATGTTCTTCACGTTTTTCATCATTTTCTTCTGTTTTCTGATCATCTTTACCTGCATTTATCATTTTCTTCCTAATGACGAGTTCAATCATGAGGGTAGTTAGGAACACTAGAACCAAGCTACCTGCTAAGAAGTACCAAAAATAATCATAACTTGTCGAGATCACTTCATTCTTCCGGAATGTTTCATTCGGATTTCCAACTATGGTCAGTGTTGTAGTGACCAGACAACCACAGCAGATGGTCTTCCTATTTCTTTCAGTCACTTCCTTACAGATTTCATTCTCACATCTTCCATTAAAAAGATCGCATCCGGCTTCATACACTTCCAACTCTGCAAGTGCCGTAGTGCTATTACCAAACTTATCATCTGATTGTTGGATGATGACGAATCGTGAAAGCAAACGAAAGTCTTCACAGATTACAACCATGGGATTTCCACACCCCAGTGCTCTTTCTGGTCCATATCCGCAGAAGTTGGTTTGGTTTCTTATGTCGGCTATGGAAGTTAGGTCGAAAGTTTCGTTCAGCCTTACTGCAAATTTGTCCATACGCTGCACGACAAAAGGTTCTGAGCCCCACCTGTTATAAGCCCTCACGAAACCAACAGGGTAGGAATGGAATAGGTCAACGGCCAGCCAGGCGGACTCGTCAAAATCAATATGGGATAAATGATGCCCATCGTACATGCCGTCAGTTAAATATGATGGATCATATTTAAAATCATCATGATGAGAGTATTTTGAACTACAATAGGACGGCTTGTTCAGAGCTAAATTTGTTCTCATAACCTCGCACTTGTTCCACTTGTTTCTAACAGTGTCGAGTGGGCAGACACATTCAACGTACTTATATTTGTTCACTGTCAGTTGCGTGCAGCTCATTTCACTGCCACAACCTCCATTCCCTACTTTACAATTTCTTTCTCTGCACCAATCCCCTTTCCATCCGTATTCACATCCGTCGGAGCACTTCGTTATTTCGTAAATCTTGTATTTACGGTTGTTGCAGTGAGAATAAGTTGACATTCCTCGTTGGAAGTCGTATTGAAAGCGAGTTGCGAATATTAATGTTTCGTCTGTAACATTATTAAAACAATCGCAGATTTGAGTTTCGATATGTGAGCATTTCTGACAAGAAACAAATTTTGGTATGAAGCCCCGTTTATACATGCTGTGATGTTGGAAGCATTCGCATTTTTGGTTCATAATTTGTTGAAAAAATGTGTGATTAGTTTCTAAGCAGAAATATGCGCACGTCTCTAGGGTGTAGCCATCGGGTAAATTCATCTCGATAGATGTCATCTCACGGCTTTCTATACTCGCATATGCATCGTGCATCACTCGTGGCTTGCTTTTGTAGACGGAATATGAATCACTTCCACCACAGGCATCTCCATTGTCGCAAGGAACATCACACAGGGATGAAGCCACTGCTGAATCTAACCTTTCAATACAGTTGCATTCTTCTCCATACTTCAAAGCGATCATATTGTTACTTTCATCTTTGCACTCCAGTGAACATTCACCCACTGAGCCAACTATAGCAACTATTTTAGTTGAGCTGATGTTTCGATAACATCCTATGTAAGATTCTTTCAAGTCGATAGCTGTATGGGCTACTGACGATAGGTTGATGGTTACAAATATTATTAGGCAAGTTATTGATGACATTACATCATTAAAATTTTGAACGGAAAAATGTTTATATTGAGTTTTGTTTTATTAATATTGTTTACGCATTGTGACGTTATAACAATAAATACATTTCTTAAGTTACTTGTTTTTAAAAGTTTTTGAAAGTTAAGCCGAAAGTTTCCTTCAGTCCAATTACAAATTTGTCCAGATGCCGCTAAACCTTACACTGTTCTAATCTCTCACGAAATTAACGTGGTACAGATGAAGAAGACTGACAGCCAACTAACTAAGCAGGTAGGTCGTCACCAGCCAGAACTGAACAACATGACGTTGACATTATCATATGTAGGTTGACAGATTTTAACGTAAAAAGCCAAATTTGGAAGTTAAAGCTGGAGAAGTTTTATAAACACGGATGTTTAAAAATAAAACTAATAAAATAAAAAATGGCGACTGCATCTCTCAAATGCCTGAAAACTTTGCTAAATTCGTGTAAATGTGGCGATTTACGATTTCAGAAATATTTATTGTTGAAAGGCTCTAATTTGGTATGCATTTTTAAAGTTTTGCTAGTTCTTCTTCAAGTAGATGTGAACATTTTTCTGATTTTCAGAAATTTTTTTCTCAGTTTGAGTTTTCAATTTTTTTTTCATAATCACTGCTATTTGTGCTGTTGTTAAGTTGTTAATAGCTGATTTTATTTTAATATTTAGAAATGTTTTGGACGATACGGATTTGATGTTCACAAACGAAGTGTCCAATTTTTAGCATCAAACATAGGTCAAGATGGAAGTTAGTGCATGTGCCATTTTAATTCAAATACTCATCTGTGATGAATATTAATTTTAGCAGTGATTATGACATTATATTTGTATTGCCACCCCAGATATTGACATTAAGTATGAGCAAGGATTGGTGAAGTTTTCAGTCTATTTACCGTCTCGACGTGAGCGTTGTCAGTTTACTTTGAAGGCTACCACTAACACCTTATACAACCTTATCCATGATATGAAACTTGAGGATAAGGGGATTGACAGAGTAGTGGCTTACAACTTAGGTTTCTTTTAAGTCTTTTTAGCTTTTGGTTATTTCATATTATTTATTTTATTTTGAAAAAAAAAATTTGATTTACTGATGTAATTTCATTGTTATTGCTGTTATTACCAATGCACTTTTACTGGCAAACACTAATCACCAGAGAATGAGCGTCTGGCCAGGAGCACTCCGCTCTATTTGATACTGCAGAACGACTTTTACATCTACATCAATGATGTCAAATTTCATTGCAAAGCACCTGCAATTGGTATCTATGTTTTTTCTTGGACTTTGTTATCATTTTGTTAAAATTTTGTTGTTGTTGTTGCTATTGCCATTATCTCTTTTCATCCTATCAACATTTATTACTGGTATCAATCATCATAATCTTTGTTATAAACATCATTTTCATCATCCTTATTACTGTTATTAGTATTGTTTTATAAACAAAACATGATAACAGCATGAACAAGAACACTAATAACGAGGATTTACACATAGATGCATATGTCATCGTACATTTTAGATGCTCTGATAAAACAGCATATGAGCGATGTATCAAATGTGAAAAACGCCATCTGCCATCTCTACAATGCTCTCAACGTCGAACAACATCAACTTGCTCAGGAAAAAAGTTTGCAGAACAAACTAGAAGAGCTACACAAAGAAATATATCCTATGGAAAGGGTTTGAAATTTTTATAAAAAATAAAAATGATTTTTGATGATGATGACAAATATTTTTAACTGCAGAAAGTGGTCACATGTATGCACACATGTACATCTCACATACACACATCTCATATTTACCCATACATACACACACATCTCATTCACACATACAAGCACACACACATATATATATAAACATCTACATACCTATATACACACTACACATATTAACATAGATGAAAACAGAAATTGACATGTCGGCCAACCGCCGAACTCGTGTCCTAACTTGGGTTGGATTAGGTCTTATGGGAATTCAATTTGGATTCCTGGCTCGGTTGACTTGGTTTGAGTACTCTTGGGATATTATGGAGCCTGTAACTTATTTCGTTGGCTACGGAACAGCTATTGCCTGCTATGCTTATTATTTACTCACTAGCCAAGTAAGCATGGAATCATTCTCGTTCAAAATTCTTCAAACTTTATTACATGATTTTTAACACATTTTTTAAATTTATTTCCGTAAAGTTATATATTTATATATTCAATCATTTAATATATTAAATATTCAATAACAATAATAATAATAGTAACATCTCTAATTCCTAATCGGCAGGAGTACATCTTACCTCAAGTTAGGGACAGAGAGTTCTTATTTTCAGTACACAGAGGTGCTAAGGCTAGACACCTGGATTTGAAAAAGTACAACCAGTTGAAAGAGGAAATAGCTCAGGTCGACTACGACCTTAGGAGGCTTAGGGACCCACTACAACTTCACTTACCCCTGCAATATCAAAAACCGCTTGCAGTCTAGCCCTAATTATTTATCAAAACGCGTCAGTGTGTGTGTGTGTGTGTGCGTGTGTGTGTGTGAGAGTGAGTGTGTGTGTTTGGGAGAGAAACTTATTGAGATACGCACGTGGTGGTTGTGGAGATGTTTGTGCCTACAAATAATTTTTTGTACAAACAACGAGTGCTACGGCTTACTTATTTATTGATGTTTGTTAATTTTTCAAAATGTTTTTTGGCTAATTTTTTTTTAGTTTTTCATTTAAGAATGATTTTTGTTCTGTCTTAATTTTATTTTTATCACTTTTCCTTTATAAATATATACGTACATGGGTGTGTTTGTCTACGTGTTACTTAGTTATTTAGATTAGAAAACAATGTTTTGATGCTAATTGGTCATTTAATAAGTTAATCATTTCATTGGCTAATTATATTGTTTAAAACCTTGATAGTTAGTCCATTTCGTTTCATTTTCACGTTCGTAGGCGAGATAATAATGTACTTTATACTGCACAGAAATTGTTCACATTCATTTTTTCATTCGTTCTTCCATTCATTTGTTCTTCATTCATTCATTCATTCGTTCATTCATTCATTCTTTCTCTCATTAATTCTTCATATTATATAACTTTTTAATACAATTTTTCGACATTGAAATTACTTTCAAGGTTTTTTCTTCTTTGTGAAATGTTTAATTGTACTTCAGAAATTAATAATGATCATTTATATATAGAAATACGCGTTTTTTACATCCGCTGTTAAGATATTTCAAGAGACATTTACACATACACACATACACACGCACACACACGTACAAAGACGTATACACACAGATATAAGTACATGTAAGCATACACACACACACACGTGTATATATACATGGAGTTTATGATTTGAATAGCGTTAGTTAGACATAATTATCAAAGAAATGCAATAAAACATTTGATTAATTTTATGTATTATGTGCGTGTGACATTACATGGTTATATATGTATATATATATATATAATCAATATATAAAAATCAATATATATATATATATATATATAAGCGTTATATTGTGTTAAACATTAAAGACATCATGTTCATAAGAAAGTTCAGTGAATCGATTGTTATTTATGAATATTTTACTATTATTATTATTATTATTATTATTACAATTCATTAATTTATCTATATCATTCTTTGTATTATTATTATTATCTTATTATTTATATTTTATATGTGTGTGTAATCTAATAATAATAATTATAACAATTGATCTATTCAACTGATTATATATTTATATATTTATATATAAGATCCCTTTTATATAATAATAATATTTTTCTCTTCATAATTTTTGATGCAAATTAAAGATATTAATCAATCATATATCAAACATAGGACCATTAATAATTATGATAATTCTAAAATTTATTTGGAAAAAAGTGAATGATTCTGTTATGTGTTTTAATGGATCTCATCGGATAACATTGATGTTAGTTTTCTTCATTAAGACATTAAGAGAAGTGTCGTCAATTAGTTCATTCATATTAATTGTATTGATCATCATTTTTTTTTCATGCTGGTATGTGTAGTATACATACTTCTAGAACAATCCGTTTAGCCAAATATAAATAATTGTGTTTTATGCCTTATATTCATTTTTCTTCATTCATCCATTCATTTTTTTTTATTCATTTATTTGGTCATCTTTCTAATTTGTGATATATATTTGTGTATGAGTGTGTGTGTGTGTGTGTGTACGAGGAAGGAGACCATGTTTTATACCAGGGGTGGGAAAACTATTTGACCTTTGAAGGGCCGCATATGTACTTAAATAGCAAGTTATTTCGACCCGGGGGAGAATTTTTTAAGATTTGTGGCAACTTTTTTGGTCATAATGTCTAGCTGACGACCTTTTTTGGCGTACAAGACCCCGCGTGCCGCATGAAATAGCTTCGCGGGCCGTAGTTTACCACCCCCCCCCCTTTATTTATACAGTGTTGTATGAATTCTACAGAATAATGCCAACAATCAACAATCCGATAGAATTCATACAATACTGTATATATATATATACACATATATATATATGCACTCATTACGTTTTTGTTGTAGTTTATTATTGATGGGTTTTTCAATTTAACATTAATTAATTGAATAATTAGTTAATTGGATAATTAATATCTATATAAATTGAACTAAATGAACGTTTATGCTTTTAGTTTTGATGGAAATATAATTCAGGTTATGGATACTGTTTAAAAAATTACGTATATCCATTATATTTTGACCAGGGCCTCCTATTCTAACATATGTTTCATGTATGTTCATTTAATGTGGATGATTATATAATGACCCAAATGCTTCCGGGTTAAGTCAAGGCCAAAGTTCAAGTAGTATAGTTCAATTTCTATACTTTGCTAAAGCCATTGCTAAAATTTTCGTAATTTTTGTTAGTTTTGAAAATTTTCTAAAGGGAAACGAAGTATAACAAAAAGGTTAAGTGATAACAGTTAACTCAAATTATTTATTATTGTTTATAATTTAAACCGTTTCGTAATTATTTCGTCATAATTATCATATAATTAGATGAATCTTAATTAACTTGGAAAGAATTTTAACAAGTAACAAGAAAAAATATTTCCTAAAGTAATCACTTCCGAATTGTGTAACTAACATGATGGTGGTGATGCTTAACATCTGGAAAGCTTTTTTTTTTAAAATAATTTCATTTTTATTTATTTGATCAAAAATTCGATTTAATATTGATGATAAAATAAAATCAGCCATTTATCATAACGAAAAAACTGGGAAAATAAATTGACAATAATATAACCAATAATAATAAACATAATAATAATCATAAAAATAATTATTATTTATAAAATCTCTCTTGATATACATAGAAAAATCAAAAAAAAAAATTGAAAAATTAGATCTACAGAGAACAAAAAATAAATGAAAAATCTCCATCCAAAAGACCAAAAAATTCTGACATGATCAGTCTAAATATTAACTGAACACGACGCTATATAAATGGCTTATTATCATTACTATTGGTGTTTCGTTATAATTATTATAACTATTATTATAACTAATGTCCTAATCAGGATATATTTATCCCTGTCCCTATTCTATCATCATCATCATTATTATCAATATACTTACAACCACTAATATATTATTATTAATTACTAATTCCTAAAACTAAACGAAAAAACATTTTAAATAATGTGAACAATAATAACAATGTTTAACATGATGTATGTTTCTATGTAAGTATATAGGTGTATGAATATGTAAGTCTTATGCATTGTCGATTGACTATTGAATCTGTTAACGTAATCTAGACTTATGATAATAATAATGATGATAAAAAACAATGAGAATAATTATAATGTTTATAATTTCAATTATAAATATATTTATTTCATTTAGGAACAACGTCACCGAACTGGAGACGAAGCTGCTCAAATAGAAGAAAAGTAATGATCGTATGCGGGCCCAGCCTCACGAATGCCGGTATGAAACCCTACAATTCGAAAATAATTTTGGTTTAAATTATTATAAATTATAATTTATTATGAATTTAAGTATTACTACTGCTATAATTGTGATTACTATGTTAATTAATATACCACAGAGACAAGCGTTGCTATTAATATTCAATCATTGTTCGTTCGTATTATAAAGATTGTGTTATTGTTGCTAATTTCAGAAAAATTATTATTTTTCTTTATCATAATAATAATAATTATTATTATTATTATCGGATATAATAATTATCCATTATAGTTGTTATAACTTTGATCAGCAAACCTTGAAAAATCCCATCGGTCCGTTCTTACCGATGTCCTTTGCGCATGCAAATATTCCCTGATGAGAAATTATACAAAAGCGAATGATCATAAAATCAGTATTTTTTTCATTAATTTACTCTTTCCATTTCTTCATTTATTCATTCACTCATTCCTTTGTTCATTCATTCACTCAATCATTCGTTCACTCATTCATTCGTTCATTCATTCACTCAATCAACCGACCGAATATGTCCCAGGTGGAGCATTCATCATTCTTGTCTTCATAACATCCAGAGGCATGGTCAACAATGTAGCCACGCCTCCCTATGAATAAATTATGTTAATTAAATAGATAAGAATACATCATTCTAATTGGATAGACAAGAAAACATTATGCTAATTAGATCAGCAACAACAAACGAAAAACGTACCGCCATGAAGCTAGCAGAGAAATGTGTTATAACGTTATCTTGGAAGAATCCCGTCCTCAATAGCATAACTTTAAATTGATCGTAGAACGATATCTGTAAAATCAACAAATCAATCAACCAATCAATCAATCAACCAATCAATCAATCAACAAGCCAACAAAATCATCACACGCAGAACAAACCACAACAATATCGTTACTACCTGCCCAATAGTAACGAAGGTGGCCCTTAAACTGGCCATAGTTGCCCCATTCATTAATTTTATGGGCCCCTCGTGTTTTATGACCTTGTACAGACCGTCTATGGCGTGTTTGTAACTGTAGGTTAGTTTGCATGTTTGTGTGTTTGTAAGTATGTACGTATGTGTAGGTAGGTATGTCTGTATATAAATATGTGTACAATGAGGACATTTTTTCCCTACTTTCTTCTGCTTTCAGGTGCCAACTTGACATCATTCTGCATTCTAAATGAATTTTGAAAAAAAAGAAACTAAATTTAAAAAGTTCAGACTACACATACAGACCTTACGCAAACATACCACACGTTAAAACATACACATCTACAATTACGCGCCGCACACCAACTTACCTGACGTTAATAAGATCAGCAGGGGTGCCGACGAGACCCCCAACACAGCCAGCAAAACCTCCGAGTAGCACCTTTTCATAGAAAGCCATTGATCGTCCGGGCACCTCCGTCTGCTTTTTCACAGTCTCGTAGATTCCAAATCGAGTTAGCGAATAGGTGAGCTGTCCAGGTGTATGTAACGTAACAAACATTGAATGAAACGGAAATTAAACACACATACACACGCGCAAAACAGACATGCACACACACACACACACACGTTCACATGCACACGCACACACCTGTCTAAGCAACGAGGCAGTTAGACCATTATAAAGACCAAATATCCCGTCGGACCTGACGACCTTGACGCCCATCTCCAACAAACCCACCTTACCCTTCTGCTGGGTCTGGAGATGAACCTGCACAGAAAATAATTATAATAAAATGAAATAAAAGTGAATGAAATAATACCATAGTTGCATAAATGAATGAATAAATATATGAATTAAGGATGAAACAATAAAAATAATAATTAAAAACAACACCACAAACAAAACCACAAACACACACAACAAGCCACAATCTGCATACCTGAAACATCCATATCTATATTTACACACACACACACACACACACACACACACACACACACACACACACACACACATCTCCATATCAGTACATAAGTGTCAAGTGGTTTTCAATTGAGGAAGCAATTGTTTCATATAAGATATAAAAAAACTTTCACTTATAAGTAATTGATACCAACACTGACCATAATTTTTTAATAATAAAACTACATAATTATGCAACTTAATAATAATATCATATATATACATACATTTGTTTAATATAAATGTAAACATTTTTTTACCATACAAAAACACACACACACACACACACACTCATAGGACCTTAAGAAGATCTAGGGGGTGTGTTATACAAGCTGCCCCAGCACTGGCCGCACCTCCAAAATACCATTTTCCTACACGTTTGGTTGTATCTTCTTTGCTTTCTGGCATTTTCTGTGGTAAAAATTATTATAATTAGTTATAATTTTTTCATAATTTAAATATGATAAAATATGTACATTTAATTTAAAATTGATGATTTAAAAAGTTAATACTAAATAATAATGAAGTTTTATAACGACATGACAGATTTATTCGAAAAATTTGATTCAGTTTGTAAGACAACTGAATCCAAAATCTATAGCAATCATTTAATTAATAATTAATTGAAAAAGAAACAAAAAGGCAGTAAAAATTTTGACTTTAGCACTTTAAGATTGTCTTATTAAATTTTAAATCAACAAATCTCTATCTTAAAATTAAAGTCCATTCCACATAAAAATTCTCTTTGATCTTTCTTAATTGTTAATGTTAAGTAAGTTAATCCCATTGCAAAATGATATTTAACAGTTAAATAGTAACTTCAAATTAACATACGTTTGAGAATATAATGAAAATTATAGTAAATTATTACTATTTTTAGTATTTTTAATCAAGAATTACTCAGTTATTGAAATGATTAAATTTTGCATAGTACTGCTACTGATAACGACCATACAATTTTATTTTACAATACAACTAAAAAGTAAAAATTTTAAATATTGACGAGAAATCACAAAAATTGTAATCAAATGTGAATCATGACAATAAGCAATTATCTATTTAGGTGATTAACAAAAATTAAGCTTCATAAAATAATTAATTAACATTGAAAATTATTAAAAATCATAAAATACCTTTAACAAAAATCTAACACGACCTTAACAAGCAAACCACGGGCACACAAAATGCGAGATGCAAATGTCAAAAAGTGCACTCAAAAAGTGAATTTTGGCTGAATAACTCATCTTTTTTTAATAAATTTTATTAAATAAAACTATTAATAATAATTTATGAATTTAATTGTTGGAGTTTTTCAAGTCTTCAAAATGCTTGCAGTTGTATGGTTTGAAAAGTTTTTGGTTAATTTACAGTTTTTGGTAAATACTTGTTTGTTTACATTTCCACGCACGAACTTTTAAACATTTAAAATTTAAAATCCAATTTAAAGTTTCAAATAACTATTTTTTCTAACTTCTGACTTCTGAAAATAATGGATAACAAATTAGGCAGAATCCAATTGAATTGCTTTTTAATACGAGAAACGTTGAACAACAACAGAGAAATCGTTAAAAAGTTTGTATTCAAAAATGCCAGCTTGTTGTTAGGCAGAAACGAATTAGGCGGCATCTTGTTATCCGTGGCCTGTGATAAATTCAACGAAACTGTTCTCCTTGAAGATTTTAACGTCCATAATAAATTTTTAAAAGATGGCAAAGCGAGCATTGTAATGAATAAAGAGAAAATCCAATACATGATATCAAACTGTCCCCCAGAGCAGCTGTTCTCATTTCTAAGAACTTTGTTCATAAAAAATGAAGCATTGAAAGAAAAAAAGCAGATGTCCCCATCTAAAAAAAAAATATTCCCCTCCTTAACACGATGCATTAGTGAAGTTAGCCCACTTACAAATAAAGATATTAATGTTTTGAATAAATTAAAATCGTTAAAGCCTCAAACGTTGATGAATGACTTGAGCAAACAAATGAAAAGAAAATGTGAAATGACACCTGACAATAAAGAAAATTTTTCTCAAAAATTATCACCTTTGTCTACTGTAAGTAAGATTATTAATAAAGACCAAGAAAGTTAATTAAATTTTTATTCATTTATTTACTTATTAGTTACATATTAAACAAATTTTAATATGAATTTTTTTATTTTAAATTAAAACTTCTAAAATATCTAATTGTCTATTTCACTAATTGAACAAACAATAAACCTTTATGATATAAAAGTATTGCTGTCATCTTTGTCCCAATTCCTCATAACACCAAAATAATTTTTATCTTCACTAAATTGATTTTATTCTAACCCAGTTAAAACCTCAAGCAAAGCGCCATCTATGTTTTAAGAAACAAGTTCCCAATATGGCAGAACCAATTAGGAAAAACCCTCCAATCACACTGACCCCGGAACAAAATAGTGTATATGAAGCTGTCATACAAGGGCATAATATTTTTTTTACTGGTAGCGCTGGAACTGGAAAATCACTAATTCTATCTAAAATTATAGGTTTGAAATTATGAACCATAATATAATTTTAATGTATAATTATAATATATTTGTAATATAAATAAATAATGAAAATAAATATCATGAGATACAAATATTTTTTCAAGGAGTGTTGCCACCAGATAACACCTTTATCACAGCCAGTACTGGCCTAGCAGCTTGCAATATAAAAGGAACTACTATACATTCTTTTGCTGGTCTGTTTGTGTTTGTTTGTTTGCTTGTGTGTTTGAGTGTTTGTTTGTGTACTTGTATGCGTGTATTCCTTCATAAATCTATCTATCCACTACTTTATTCACTTTATCTTTTTATCTGTGTTACTAGCCATCCAACAATCATATAGGCCTTTATATTTAATTATTTATCTATCATTCATCATTTGACCTATTCACCCATCAACATTTTATCCACTAATCTTTCAATCCACTAATTTCCTAATTAGGGATGGGCCTGGGAGAGAGTTCACTGGAAGAATGCGTGAAGTTGGCGTCGAGACCAGCCTACAGGACTCAGTGGAGACAGTGCAAGCATCTCATTATTGATGAAATTTCAATGTTACACGGGGAATTTTTCAATAAGTTGGAGTGTGTTGCCAGGTTGGTTGGCTGGTCGATTGATTGATTGGTTGGCTGGCTGGTTGGTCGTACGGTTGATTAAATAGTATTATTTTTAATAATAATTATAATATTAACGATAGTAATTATGACAATAATATTAATGATGATGAACATAATGGTAACAAAATTGTTCTGAATGTTAGTGGCGTTGTAAACAGAATTGATAACACTGTTATATAATCATAATAATAAAGAAATAAATTATTATTTATATTTAATAATAATATTATTATTATTATTATTACTATTATTAGACTGGTTAGAAAGTGTAGTAAAGTATTTGGGGGCATACAGTTGATTGTTTGTGGTGATTTCTTGCAATTGCCTCCTGTTACAACCAATGGGAAGTTCAGAATGTTTGCTTTTCAGGTGTGTGTGTGTGTGTGTGTGTGTGCGTGCGCATGTGTGTGTGTATGAGAGAGAGAGAGAGAGAGAGAGAGAGAGAGAGAGAGAGAATATGTTTACTGGCTTGTACGAGCCCATGTTTAAAAACAACAGTCATAAGAATCATCATTTTGCCCCAACTTGCTTGTTTATGTTAGTCTATGGGTCTCTGTTTACTTATGTGTATATGATGTTTTGTGCGTGTGTGTGCGTGCGTGTGTGTGCGTACGTGAGTGTGTATATACATATTTGTATGTTTATGTGTATGTATTTTCATTAAAAACTAACAACACAGTCTTCAGCTTGGAAGAGATGTTTCACGAAGTGCATTGTACTGAAAGAAGTTCACAGGCAGGCTGACCAACACTTCATTAACATACTCAATGAGATTAGAACCGGGCGGTGAGTGTCTCTTTCTCTCTCTCTCTCTCTCTCTCTCTCTCTCTCTCTCTCTCTCTCTCTCTCTCCTTTTTCAAGCATTTTTTTCCAATTTATTTTGTCAAAACAGGTAATCAAAAAAGAAAAACTTGTGTAGACTACCTTAACTAAATGGTGCAATTAAATTATATCATTTTAGTAACATTAAACGGACAGAAATGTTCAAAAACAAAATAACAATAAATTGATAATATAATTCAGAACAGTTTTAATTTAAAACGAAAATCGAATAAAATTAGAGTTACCTATTATCGCATCAAAAATAAAGTTAACAATTTAATATTTTAGATTTCACAACGTGTTTAAAGTTGACAATTGACATCGATTTATACGCGTTAATAGCTAGTTCATTCCACAATTTGGCGCCTCTAACCATCCAACGATGATCATTTGTGACCGTTCTACTTTTTGGTATTTTTAATAAGCCGTGTTGCCTAGTCGCAGAACTTGTAAACTGAAAAGAGTAGAGAAACTGATAATTGTCATAGTTGATTACTTTGAACAAAAAAATTAAAGTTATATATTTATTAATTTCTTCTATTGTAAGAATTTTATTTTTAGCAAATACATAACTGGTGTAATCATATTTGCTTAGGCCGAAACATATGCGCACGAAATACTTCTGTGCAATAAACACCTTATTAATCCAAAACTTAAATGTCGAGCCCCAAAATATGTTGCCGTAATTAAGGTATGGGTAAAAAAAAGAATAATACAGCATAAGTTTAGTACCACAATCCAACTTGTCACGGGCCTTATAAACAATGCCTATCACTTTATATCAAATCAAATCAAATCACTTTTATTCAATCAAACAAAACAAAAGCATGAATGATTCGGAGACCAAAAAAAGAAAATTAATTCTTGTGGGCTCGGCCACCGTGCAGCTCAAAATTGCTTCTCAATGATAAAATAAAATTGTCAATAGGAGAAAATGTATCAATGTTAATGAAATATGTACACACTTATATACATATATATACATATACATTATTATCCTTGAAAAACAGAACTTTTCGTAATTAAAAAATTTTTCAGTTTATTTTTAAAAAGATGCAAAGTGTTACAATCTTTAATTTCTTGTGGAATCGTCTCCCATATTCTTGGGCCGGTGTGTTTCAAACTCATGCAGAGTACTTTAATTCCATACTTTATATAATTTATTTAATATAAATAATATGTGATGATTCCAATTCAAATCACTTTGAATTGTGATTCCTAAGAATTTAGTTGAATAAACGCGTGGTAATGTGGTGTCGCCAATTTTTATGGAATAGTTGTCAAAAAGTTTATTGTTAGTCCTAATTTTAGGACCAAAGATCATATAACATGATTTATGTAAGTTCAATACCATATTATTTAATTTGAAGTATTTATTATATTTTTTAAGTTCTTCGTTCATTGAATTAAATAAAACTACTGGATCCTTATCAGTCAAAAATACATTGGTGTCATCCGCAAAAAGAATTGAAGTGCAATGATGGGACACCTCAAAAATGTCGTTGACAAATAAAATAAACAACAACGGCCCCAGTATCGATCCTTGGGGCACACCTGTCTGAATGGTCAATGGAGCTGACTCAATACCATCAATCGACACAAGCTGCGTACGATCACATAAATATGACGTTAGCCATCTAGAAGCAACATCTCGAAATCCGTAATTTTTCAACTTTGATAGCAAAATTTTATGATTTATAACGTCGAACGCCTTTTTCAAATCAATGAAAATACCCAATGTAAAAGATTTGGATTCAAAGCCGTTAAGTAAAGACCGGTACAACTCTGCAACTGCTCGCTCAGATGACGATTTAGGAATAAAGCCAAACTGATTTTTGTTAATAATATTAAATTTAATTAAAAATTTCCACATTCGGTTAAACATTAATTTTTCAAAAATTTTGGAAAAAACAGGTAAAATTGAGATGGGTCTATAATTTTCAAATTGGTTAGGGTCACCGCTTTTGAAGATAGGCAATACTTTGGCTGACTTCAATTTATTTGGAAATTTTCCGATTTTTATAGATTTATTAAATAATTCTGAAAGTGGAGATGCAATATAGTGGATAGTGTTTTTTATTATTTTTGTGGAGAGAGAGTTTAAGTCATAACTATTTTTTAATTTGATCTTATTAGTAATTAAAATAATTTCATCTGGAGTTGAGTCATACATCTGGAATGCAGGATAGCAAGCACTGCTTGGTGATACATAATCGGCGTTTGTAGAGCCATCAATTAATCTTTGCCCCATTTCAACAAAAAATTTATCGATGCTGTTAACAGTTTCTATTTTTTTCGTCAAATCAAGTTTCCCTTGAAGGAGATGAGATTTATTAGTACATGGTTTGACAATATTATTGATTGTATTCCATTTTTCTTTAATGGTTTTACAACTTTGGAACTTATTTTCAAAAAATTGTTTTTCTTGTGTTCTTTTAATTTTTGTAAAATGATTTCTATGCATAGTATATGTCTTTTTATTATCAGCCGTTGGATTTAATAAATATTTTTTATATAGAGTGTTTTTATGGATGGAACAGTTATATAATTTTATATTCATCCATGGCTTCCTAAAGCGGTCCCTACGACTTATCATGGGACAAGCGACGTCTATACAGTTCATATAAATTCTAAAAAAAATTATCATAATCAATATTCAAATCAATAGAGTCTTGGAGTTCAGGCAACTTTATGCCAGACAGCATACTATTGGCCTCTTGGATATTCTTTTCATCAGTTAATCTGGTATGGATTAAGGAACGTTTACTACATTTATTATTACATTTATTATTTTTATGCGGAATGCATACAAAAATAGGCATATGATCAGTGATATCCTCAAATTATACCTTTTATCAAACTACAGTTGTCATTAGTTAAGATACTGTCAATGACAGTAGAGCTTGAATCAGTAATTCTTGTAGGTTGGTTGATTAAAAAAAACAATGCAAAACCAGCCATACTATTGATAAAGTTTCGTGAATAAGCATTGTTAACTGCCAGATTTATATTAAAATCCCCCAAGATATATAGTTTGGATTTGCACGCAGGCTTTAATTTGTTGAATAAAAAGTCAGAAAGCGACAAAATAAATTCATTTATGTTGGCATCAGGTGGTTTGTAAACGCATAAGAAGTAATGCTTGTTACCATTTATATTGATTGTAATGCCCGACCATTCAAAAAAATCGGACGAGTATAAAATGCTATTGTGTAAGTTAGAATAAATAATAGTTCTGTTTATTAAAAATCCTGTTACACCACCTTTCTTATTTATTCTGTTGTTGCATACAAATATATACTCTGGAAATTGAATGTGCGTACTATTATTAATTTCATTGTTTGTAAACCACGTTTCACTCAAGGCTATAATTGCTGGTAGGATACGCATGCCATATATGAATAAAGATATATCATTTAAATGCGCGTAGCATTTATCATTTACATGTGAAGTAGCGAAACATTCACACAATCTTTCGCTACTTCACATTTTTTCCCTTTTTCTTTTCTTTCTTTCACTATCTCACTTTTTCAATCCAATTCATTCCAGGTGTTCCGTGGACTCGGAGAAATTTCTACAAAGGACCAACAGTAATGTTTTAGAGTGCCACGGCATCGTCGCAACAAAGTTATGCACGCATAAAGAAGATGTAGATAGTATCAATAAAATGCAACTCGATCAGATTAAAGGTTTTACATTCACTTGTTAGTAATATTAATGCTACTATAGCTGCTAAAACTGCTGCTGCTGCTTCTGCTGCTACTACTGCTACTGCTGCTGCTGCTTTTTTGCTGCTGCTACTACTAATACAGCCCTACTACTACTACTACTCACAAACGCAGAACCTACAAGAACATTCACAGCAGTGGACGAGCCACCAACGATGTCTTCATATATAGACAGTGTGTGCCTCGCGCCATCTATCATTCAACTCAAAATTGGGGCTCAGGTTATTATTACTAATATTATATTATTATTATTAATTATTATTATTAATCTGGTCAAATGGGGCAAAACCACAACTCCCTTGTGCCCACTGTGTAACGTTCGACAAACAAACAAGCATGTGGTGTCAAACTGTGGTTCAACATCGGCTCTGAAGAGATACACAGATAGACATAATAAAGTACTGGCGTTGATGATGGACGAGTTGAAGTTACAGGCTCCAAACGATTGCTGTTTGTTTGCAGATTTGGAAAGGGAAGGCATTTGTCCAATGTCACTCCTATTCAACACGCTACGACCAGACATTGCCATTTTGAGGGGCAACAAGATTGAAATATTGGAACTGACGATATGCCATGAAACTAATCTAATTTCATCGAAACAATATAAACAACAAAAATATAAAAATTTAAATGCATATCTAAATAAAGAATATAAAGATTGTTCTATAATAATTAATACATTTGAATTGTCGCCAATTGGTTTATGTAATAATTTTATCGATATTTAAATTTACATGGTCAATACCGTTTAACTTTAAATTAATAAACAGTGTTATCAGCTCGTCATATGGAATTTATTGTGACAGAAACATTGCCTAATGCTATTTTAAATATAACTTACACCCATGCACTTGTCATTGGCAATGAGGATGGGTGGATCGTACATTTGATAATTTTTATTCTATTGATTATTTTTATTCTATTCATTTTAACATTTTAGTTACAATTTATTATCTTAATATCTTATAGTTTCATTGTGTCGATTGGATAAATAAAATATGTTCACATTTTAGCAACTATTTTTCCTTCCTCTCTCAAAATAGGTGACCTTGACGAAGAACCTTGATATTCAAAGAGGATTAGTGAACGGTGCTAGAGGCGTGGTTATTGGCTTCCAATCTGGAATTAACGGTCATTGATGTCATATTAGTCACATTTTTACATTTCTTCCATAACAATCTTGAATTATTATTTACTGGGCTATATTTTTTATTCAAAAAGATTTATTTTTTATGGTTAATTTTCTAGGCTGTCCAATAATAAAGCTGATGACCGGCGAGAAGCTCATAATTAACTTTGATAAGTGGACAATGAAGGTTCATGGCGCTCAGAATATTAGCAGGAAACAGCTGCCTTTGAAGTTGGCCTGGGCGTTGTCCATTCACAAAAGCCAGGTTTGTTTGCTGGTTGATTGGCCGAATAATTGATTGGTGGGTTGGTTGGTCGATTGGTGGGTTGGTTGGTCGATTGGTTGGCTGGCTGGTTAATTGGCTGGTTAGTTGGCTGGTTAGTTGGCTGGTTGGTTGATTGGTTGATTAATAAAACGATAATTATTAACATCATGATAGGGTATGACATTGGATGCAGTTGAAATGTCCTTGGGCAAGGTCTTCGAATGTGGACAGGCCTATGTGGCCCTATCCAGAGCAAAAAATTTACAGGGTCTTCGAGTCATCGATTTTAATAGGAGCTGCATCAGAGCTGATTCTACTGTCTTAGATTTTTATGATAGCCTGTCGTAACTATTGCCGTTTTCATTGCGTGTGAAATTTGTATGAGTTTTTATATATTTATATGCTATATTTTGTGCGCTGGAAAAATTCTGCTGGTTTGTTATTTGGTTGTAGAGCTTGTTGATCAGACTTTAAATTTTTAAGGAGTGTGAGTACGTCTAATGTTTCTATATGTATATAGTCTATAAAATCGTGTGCTATGTCTGTATATTGTTTTTGTATTATGTCGTTTTAAGTTAGTGGGTTTTATTCAATGTTATTACGAAATAAGTTGGAAAAAGTCTTGTCACAAATTTCTTAAAGCTTTCCATACTATCGTTATGGTGAATGTTTTAACAACTTTTAAGTTTCAATTGCGACGAGTATAGTGAATGATTTATCGATTTTTCTCGTTGAAATAAAATAAGCGTTTATTATAATTTTGGTAAATTATGATTTTGTGAATTAAAGTTGTAAGTTAAATTAATTTCAAGTAAGTAATTAATTTCTAGTCTGATTCATTCAATCAAATTCAAGTCATAATCATTTTATTTAGTATTAATTTTAATTTAAAATTTTAAATGTTTTTAAAACCACAATAAAATTTTCTTGTTTTCAATTTGTAAGTTTTTTCACTGGTTGTTATTATTGAATTATTTCTAAAATGATGATTGCAAGTAAATTAATCTTAAAATTTTATTATAATCAATTAAATTTAAATAATATAAATTTTTTTTTACTCATTTCAGATTTCTTTTTCACTGCCATTCAAAATTCTATCTCCAACCAAAAGAAGTAAAGAAAAGAAAGAATAATAATGTCTTTAACTGTGAAAGTCTCCAGCACTGTCATCCCATACTCAACTGAAAACACATTTTCTCTTGACCTAACAGTGATTGCTTTAAAAGTGTGAATTCAAATTTCTTTTGTGTTATTTTTAATAAATTATTTACTTTTTATTTTATCATAATCAGATTAATCTATTCTTACTTATTGATTTAACATTTCTTTAGATCTTTTTATATTTAAAAAAATTTTAAACAGAATAAACTGGAGTTAATAACTGGGGCCAGTGTACAGTCGATGGTTCTGTCAGTTTTTGGTCAGGATGATAAACTGTTCTGTAACTTGGATAATGATGAGATGACTCTTAGAAATTATAATATTTCTAATAATATGAGAATACATGTTTGTACTTTTTTTTAAATTTAAGTGATGGTTTCAAGGATTGATAAAATTTTTCTTTGTTTATTTACATTATTAATTGTTTAAATAATTAATTTTATTTTTTTTTAAAAAAGGTGGTAGACAAATCAGGCAATCAAATACCATTGGATGATTTATCAAATGTGACGAAATTTGAGCTATCTGATGAAGAATATGCCAAGAAAAATGGTTGCCTTAACTTAAAATAATTTTATATTTAGAGCTATTTATCTAATAATAAATATATTTATTACTCTTTTGTATAGTGTTTTTACTTATTTTCTATTTATCTATTTGTTTGAATCTTTGATTTAATCTATTTATTTATCTTTCCCAAATTATGTCCTGGTTATGACATTAAACTGACCCTCACTGCCTTGTGAGTGATGTTGGATCATCAAAGGCTAGGCCCGCCGCTTATAACTGTGGTTGCGTAAGGAAGGGCGTCCTGCATAAAAATTAGCCAATAAAATATTTATGATGACATTTGGTTTCATCATAGGTAACCAAACGGCAACCCCCGATCTCGGGGAAAATGTCGTCTAAAGGTATGTTGTTTATTGTTGTATTTTTCCCAAATTAGATTCAGTTAGGGCCTTCAAGCAAAACATGAAATTTGGTAGATTTGCGGAAATCAGTGAGGGAGAGAAAGCGAAGAAGGAAGAGGAAAAGAAAGAGAAGGAGAAATTGGAGAGAGATCAGGCTGAGAAAATAAAAGTTGGAGAGAGGTGTGTGTAGTTGTTAGATTAAATGATTAAGTATATTTCTATAAGACTTTGAAATATTTAAATTGAAATAAGATTTTGAATTTCAGTAAATGAGGTTATAAATTTATAAATTTTTTCTAGTAAATAACGTAATTAAATGTTTTTCAACATTTAAATTAAATTTAGTGAAACAAGTTTTCAATTTTTTTGTATTACTCATCAAAAGGTGTGAAGTCTCTGTGATTGGCCAGCCAACAAAACGTGGTACAGTAATGTACGTGGGTATGTAAAGTTATATCTATTTGCATTTTCTCAACTTTTATTTAGTATTATATCATGTCAGACTGTGTTTAAACAATTACTCTGAAAATTTTTTGGTATGATTAATTTCCATTTTTTTTTCACTTGTTAAAACTTTGTTCATCTGTATATTCTGTGTAATTTCTAGTGTTTGTACGTTATCTTTTTTAAAATGACCAAATCATTTTAATTACAGGCTTCACGGATTTCAAGCCAGGATACTGGGTGGGAATCAAGTATGACGAACCTCTTGGTAAACATGATGGAAGGTTCAGTCTAATATTTGTCTTCTGGTTTACTTCTTTTCTATCAAAAATCTACATTAGGCAGATGTAGGCATACATACATACACACATACATATGTACGTACGTACGTACATACATACATACGTACATACATACATACGTACATACATACATACGTACATACATACATACGTACATACATACATACGTACATACATACATAACAATAACATATAAAATAACACATATAGATTTGAACAAAGGTAAGCCAACCAAAACTTTTCTCATTTCATATTTATATATAAATGTGTTATATACCGTGCATATCTCAACCAGTGTATCAGGTAAAAGATATTTTGAATGCCCAGCACCTTATGGGGCATTTGTCAAGCCGGAAACAGTGAAAACCGGGGATTTCCCAGAAATCGGATTGGATGATGAAATTTAATCTGTCTTCGTTTTTTAGATTTACCGAGATATTTTAATTATTATTGTTGCTTTGAAAATGAAATATTCAAAAATGTTTTGTCTGTATTTTATTATTATTAAACAGCACTAATATTTAAATAAATAAAATCTAGTGATCAAATTAGATAGTGATCAAATTAGAGTAAAATTTATTCGCCGTTGCCCCCTTTACTTTTCCTTTTAAAGATCTTTTTCTTATTGGTCTTCTTCTTCCTTTTCTTCTTAATCATTTCCTTCACCTCATTACTAATGAAATTTTCGTTTAAGATTGGATCCCTCTCAGGAGCCTTTGTGACCAACCTTTTTTGAACTCGTCTGAAATCGAATGTAGCGATTTAGTAGAATTAGTAACATTAATTCGGTGTAAATAATACGAATAGTAATACTGATCCAACTTGAGTTAGTATTATTTTTACGCTAATTTACTTATTTTATTCATTATTTCTGAAAAATTAGTTTTACCGAAACAACAACACACGTTTAGACGACATTTTACCCGAGATCGGGGGTTGCCGTTTGGCTACCTATGATGAAACCGAAATACCCCTCGACGCCATCCACATTTGTCACTCGCCTCAGTATCACGCAACCCCGCTTTCACCCTGTCCTTCTCCACCTGCTCTCTCCATCCCAATCGCGGACGACCCCTTCCTACCACTCCTTCAACCTCGAACTCCAACGCTCGCCTAATCCCGACCCTTTCATCCCTTCTCAACACATGTCCATACCACCGCAATCTCGATCTCCTTTTCAATGTCGCAATGTCCTCATTCAGTCCCATCATCGACATCAGCTCTGTACTACTCTTCCTATCCTTCACTTTAACCCCACACATCATCCTCACCATAGCTCTTTCAGCCCTCTGCAGTACACTTTCTTCCTCTCTCCTCAACACCCAAGTTTCACCACCATATACCATCGCTGCTCTCACACATGCTTTATATACCCTCCCTTTCATCTTCACTGACCATTTCTTTCCACACAATACCCCACCCAGTTCCCTAAATTTCATCCATCCCACACGAACTCTAGCCGTAACTGCGCTCAAACATCCTCCATCTGCGTTCAGCTTATCCCCTAAGTAAACAAAGCTTTCCACTCTTTCAATACCACCACTCAACCCTGTCCTTGAGTCCGTCCTATTAATCACACCATGAACACATTTCTTACATTTGAACGTGCCTTCCACCTTTTTCAGTGCCCCCCTCACACCACTACATCTCTTATGCACCCATTTCTGACATCCTATACACAATACCGAGTTAGCCTTCACTCTCCTGTCACATACCCCACAGGGGTCTATTTTACTTATCACTCGTTCCCCACCTTCCCCACTCACCATTACCTTCGTCTTACCAATATTAACTTGGTAGTTGGTAGTTTTACCGAACAAAAAAACGATAAATTATCAATATCCAGCAGTTTATTTTGTAGAAACAAAAACATTCGAAAGAAAGGGAAAGCTAGAAAAAAAGTACCTAGGTGGCTTCTGTATTCTCAGCATGTATTCGGGAACCTCACATCCAGCTTGTCTGATCACGTTAACGATACTAAGAAGAAAATTTTTTTCTATTTATTCGTACTGTGGTTGCATTTTCAATAGATACTTTCAAACTTTTTTTCTCTCATTTCAACAATACTTTCTCTCACTCTCCATTAAAAGTATTCATTTCAATGAATACTAATAACAAAAAAATCTTATTTTAACTAATTATTATCGGTAAACATTCAAAAATAAAAAATCCGCATTATAGTCCAGAAGCAAAGAATGAAAGAACGAAGTACAAACCTTCGAAGATAGCGAACGTCATCATCTGTGAAGAATGTAACTGCTTTACCTGGCCTACCCGCTCTACCTGTACGACCTTTCAAATTTATTTCGACGGAAATTTTATTATTAGCAATTATACCCACATTAATAATAAAATAATAATTTAAAATAATTTTAATTTCAAAAACAATTATACCCAAAATAATAATAAAATAATATAAAATAATTTCAATTTCAAAATTCATTACACGGGCATACCTACCGATTCTATGTATATAAGCAACGGCGCTAGTCGGGAAGTCGTAGTTGATGACGAGATTGACATTTTTAAAGTCCAACCCCCTGGCCATGACGTCAGAACAGATGAGGATGTGTACGCTTCCGTTTAGAAAATTTTTCATTATGCCATCTCTCTGCAGAGTCGAAAAACTTATTTATTAATTAACTAACTAATTAGTTAATTAACTTTTAGATTAGATTAACGTTTAGATTTAGATTAATTAACTAATTAATTAGTTAACAGGTATTTATGAAAGTGCTTATCAAATTTCCGACACATATTTCAAAACATTTAGATCTAACTTATTAGATCTAAATCTAATAAGAAGTCATCAACACGGACACAACAACAACAATAATAATAATAATGATACTTGGACGTCAGATTTATCTGAATGAATGGCTTGCACATTCATTCCATCTCCAAGAAGTTCTACGAACAACTCATCGGCTCGCTGCTTCGATTGGACAAAAACCAACACAGGAGGCTGATATTCCTGAATGTTTATAAATAGAATGTATTTTAAGAGGTGGCGGGAATTCAGAAGTGTTTAAAAATAGAACGTAGTTTGAGAAGCAGGTATTTTAAAATTTGTATAAAAAGTGTATAGTGTACTTTGAAAATATTCCTCAGTGCGTATATCTTCCCATCTTCACTGCCAGTATACACCAAATGTTGATCAACTGTGTCAGTAGCTGCATTTCTAAAATTATTATTTAATTAATTATTTAATTTATCAACTATTTAACTAATGATTTATTAAATAGAGTGATTGTTTATTAATTATAAAAATGATAGTCTGTTGAAATAGTATTCGGTAGTCCGGTTTAAATGCAGAAGGACTCTAGCCTCATTTGCATACCATGTATTTATTATACTAGCCATTAATTACAATTTCTAAAATTACTAATCACTAATCTCACTAGTCCCTTATTACTAATTGTGATAGTGAAATGATTAGAAGTGGTGGGCTACGCTCTGGTTGTTTTGTCGTGAGTTAACCGAGTTTGAATGCAGACCTAGCAGTCTATCACATGACAAAAAGTCCATCAAACTAACTAAGCATTGTTTTTTTTATATTAGTAATTATTAATTTTTAAATTACTAAACCAATTACATAGTGTTACTAACATATTTCCAATATAGATTCTCAATAGATTGTCCAAATTTAACTGGCACCACAGTTCAACTTCTTTTGAGAAGGTAGCACTGAACAGTAATGTCCTTAAAGCAGAGCTCTGGCAAGCCTTGTAGATATTTCCCAACTGTTTAAATTGTGGTGGTTATTTAGTTGGATGGTTGATTGATTGATTATTTAACTGATTGATAAAGTGACTGATTGGTGAGTTTGTTGATAAATCAATTGATTGATTGACTTATTAAATACATTCTGGACTTGATTGTTGAATAAATGATCGACTTATTGAATGATTAAAATGAAATGATTAAGGTAAAATGATGAGAGTGAAATTAATGAGACTGAAATTATTAAAATAGTAGTGATATGAAACCTGTTGTCTAAAGCCCATATCACCATCTTCGTATAACTTGTCTGACTCGTCTACAACTAACCATTCAACACTGAAAAACGAAGACAAAATCAGTTTATTTTGGAAAATTTCATAAAAATTTTATTTTGGATAATTTGATCTCAGAAAATTCATTTCCTAAGCGAAAAAACTCAAAATATTGGTTGCTAGATCAATAAATCAGAGAAATAACAAACAAACGAAAAACGAAACATTTTATAAAAAAATTCACTCTACAATTTTCATTTGATAGTGAGGTGATAGTATTTCTCAATAACTTGATACACAAAATGCAATAAATATATGTAAAAAAACCTCTTAAGAGAAAGTTCACTCCTAAATTTCTTCAAAACATAAACAAATTTTTTCGGCGTTGTGATAACCATATCTGTATGTAGCAGGATTGCACATGGATTGTTAAATTTTTGGAATGTAATAACGAAAAACAATACACTAACACTTAAACTAAGAATGAATTTTTACAAAAAATAAATGAAAAAAACTAAACTTCCCCACAATGAAATAACCTGCATTCATCCATTTCTTTCTATTTTCCACTGTTTTTGAACTTAGGAGGTACCTAACTTTCAATGAAGACCCCTTGCTAACCTGCACAATTTCTGACTGAATCTAACCAGCGAAAAAATATATTACTATATTAAATCAGTAATCTAATTATAATTAATTAATTAGTTAATTAATAAGAATTAACCATCAGACAAACAAAAAATAGAAAAAAATGATGTCTATAAAAAACAAAAAGCAGTAACATTATTTAATGTGACAATTTATAGACATTAATATGAATGGACAACATTGAACATAAAATAATGAATTGAATTAATAAATAAATAGATAAGAGAAAAAAAGATAGATAGAAAGATAGATAGATAGATAGATAGACAGATATGGATGGATGAATAAAAACCCCAAATAAAAATAAATAAAAACCCCAAATTTCTTTGTACCTGTTTCGCTAATTCTCTAGTTGGAGCCAAAATGAGAGCTCTGAAGCCGCCAGTTTTGTGCTCACCTAATTTATGTAAAATAGGCAGACCAAATGCTAAAGTCTTACCTGATCCAGTAGGAGCACAGACCATTACTTCTCGTTTCTGCGAAGGCATGTGAACAAAGAAAAAAATCTTAATCACAGTTTGAAAGTGTAACCAACAATAAAAACTGTCTACAGCTAATAGTTGAATCACAATCCTTTTGTTGTTTTGTAAAAATATAAAAATCTATTCTGCAGTATTTCTGTTTGCCATTATAAATGTATGTATGATTTTAAATTATTAAAAATTGAAAAAAAACTTGCATGCAAGATGGCAGTGATAGCCTGCATTTGTACTGGGGTAGGGACTTTAAAACCCATATTAGTTAAATTTTCCATATAATTCTTGTCTATTTGATAACTTTTAAATAGCTGATCAAAAGATTCTATCGGATCAGGCATGTCTGTGCCATATACATGTATGTGCTTTTCGTTTCTGAAGTGATTGACCTGTGGAGGCAGGTGTTTATGATTAGGCAGTGATGAAAAATATAACAGATTAATTAATTTTAATTATCCAAATTAAAAAACTAAATAATAATATTAAGAAATTAGTTGAATATGACTAAAATGTAAATGTTAAATCCAGTTATTAAATATGTCATAAAATGATTAAAACAAATTTTAAATTTAAGTTTATTAGAAAATTATCAAACCAATCAAACACTCAATTGACAGTCAGTTAATTAGTTAATTAATTAATTAATCAATTAGTTAGCTAATTTAACAAAACCTTATCTCGATGTATTTGGGCTAGTTTCTCATCAGACAGTGGCACTTTTTGCTTTTTACAATTTTGACTGAAAAATGTCACATCATAGTCAATTTTTCGTCTTTTTGGCTCCAAACCATTTTGTCCAACTTTATCTAAAAGTGAAATTAAATTGCAAAATCATAAAAATCAATTATTTAGTTAATTATATTGAAAAAAAACAATAAATTATATTTAGAAAATAATTTTATTACCTTCAACTTTGCGTTTTTTGTCATTATCCCCGTGGGCAACTTGTTGAAGAGGAGGTTTAACTTTGTTATCTGACACTTCAGGCTAGAAAAAGGTTAGAAGTGAGGCGGTTTCTCAAAGATCGAATAAAAAATCTAACAAAAAAAAACTAAAAAAAGCAAAACGCACCGTAATTCTGTTTCCATTTTTGTCGGCCTTTTTGACATTTAATCCAAAGAACAACTTTTTTTTCAAAACGTGCGACATGGTATACGTGAAGTTGCCGAAATAAACAGAACGGTGATAAAAGTAAACTTTAGTTATAATGACCATAGAAAGATAAGGATTAGAATTACTATAAATACGAACGCATCATTATACATATAAATAATATAATATTATTCTAGTTATGTGCATAATACACCCCACACGTGTATAAATGTTCGCGTTTGTATGCGTAACTGAAAAACTGAAACTACAAAGAATGAAGCAAAAATTGTATTAAATATAAAAGCAAATATAGAAAAAAAACTCCAAAACCTTTGGAAAGGCAAAATATAAAATAAATGTCACTAAATTTATAGGTATACAATGTAAAAATACATGTGATTGTATATAAGAACTTTGTTGTATTTTCTGCAATTAAATTAGTACAGTAATTATCCATATTATTTGCATTTATTAATATAAAAGTATATGTATCTACCATCTTGTATATATATATATATATATATATATATATATATAACATATAAATCTACCATCGTATTACACAAAATAAAAAGCAACACACACACATATATAGGAAATATATATATATATAATTACATACATACACACATACATATAAGGCACAGTAAAATAATGACAAAAAGTCAAAGTATTAATATAAAAAAATATAATCTCTATTAATAAAACACCGTCAATCATAAAAGAATTAAAATTAATTTCATTGGAATGATGATCGATATCGATAAACTACTTACCTATGTACAACAATGATAAAAAGCATTGGAATCATGGGCGTCATTTGCCAGAGGACAGACCCCAAAAAAGAAAAAGGTTGAGAAATTATTGAAGGATTCTGTGTGGAATATAGAAATAAAGTGGACTGCCCACTCCTTTCATCATATCTGAAAAATAAGGACACATTAACCTTCCTATTTCGAAACAAAATGACGCCCAAAAAATTATAAGAATCAGTATTTTACCATTACTGCTGTTATTGTTATTATTATTTATTATTACTATTATTGTTATTAATGTTGTTCTAATTGGTGTTATATTGTTAAGGTTCACCAATCTCAACAGTTAAATTTTCAACAAGAAAATTTCATTAACGTTTGTAAGAAAAAAGATTATTATTATTTAACAATAATAATAAAAGTAATAATAATAGATTAAATTGAAATCAATAATAAAAAAAACAACAAACGATATATATGTATTATATATATATATATATATATATACATATATATATATATATATATATATATACACACATACATACATATATATATATGTGTATATAACTCAGTCACAGACTTAACAATTTCGTAACAAACTTTGTAGCAATTTGTGTGTGTGTGTGTGTGTGGTGTGTGTGTGCGTGTGTGTGGTGTGTGTGTGAGTGAAGTGTGTAAGTTTGTCAATATCTAAAATGAAATGTTTCTTCCCTGATATTAAAAAAAATTTTATTTAATTTTATTTTTTTTTTAAATTTAGAATCATATTAACTTTTTTTGATTTTATCTATGTTTTTTCATTTTTCTTTATTCAATATTCATAAATTATTTTTTCTTAGCTCCGAAAAGACTCCTTCTCTTTGGTTCGTCCCTTTTGTCGTCCAGATTTGCCGGAAGTGTCATGAAGCCGGAAGCCGAGCTGGGAGTTGCTTTGTCGAAATTTTTGTGCTTGTTCAGCATGGTGATCCATAAATTCATTTCGGCCTGATAGATTACAAATAGGATTTTGAATGAGGTAATATTATTTGAATGAGTGAACGAACGAACGAGTGAACGAACGAAAGAACAAATGAATGAATGAATGAATGAATGAATGAGTGAATGAATGAATGAATGAATGAGCGAACAAAAACGAACAAAACATAGAATGAACGAATGAGTGATCGATCAAATGAACGAATGAATGATTGATTGATCGGTCGAAATCACCTCATCTTTGCACTGGAATAAATATTCAGCTCCTGAAACATCCATTTTGAGCTTGAAGACGTTCGGTCTTTTGTGGTAGTCGGTGGCCACTTCTGCTGCTGCATTCTCATTGGCCAGGTTTAACGGAACTTCTTGCCGAAAATATTGTTTAGGCTCCTGATTTTTAATTGGTTGAGCTTGTTGATTGGTTCGTTCATAGATTGATTGAGTGATTGATTGAACGGATGGTTGATTGATTGAGCAATTGATCGTTTGTCTGATTGAGTGATAAGATGAACTAATGAATGGATGGATGGTGATTGACTAAAAACGAAGAAAAAAACCAACAGGCGATTTAGCATGTTTGACATCCTTGAAGAATGAAATCACGTTGTTGTCCAATAAAACGACGTGCACTTTTTCCCAGGCTCTGGGTGGTGATAACGATGAAAATAAATTAAGCACGCACACACGCACGCACGCACACACACGCAAACACACACACACGCACGCACCGATTAGTAGATTTCTGCAACGTGTTTTCCCAGGTGTGCTTTCTTATCAGCGGTCCTTCGAATAATATTGGGGCCGAAGTATCTAAAAATAATAATAATAATTAATAATAATTAATAATAAATATAAATAATAAATAATAACGCCGTACCAATGCCAGCAGTCGCAGCAATGGATGCATCCTTGTGTTTCTTGCTGGACGAGGAACTTCTGCCCAGCCTGAATGACGACGATTTCGTCGGTTTTTCCCCGGCTAAGTGAGTGAAAAGTAGAGCTCAGTCATTCATTAAAAAAAATATAATAAAATTAATTATAATAATAATTATATAATTAGTCAATTATTGATGAGAAAAGTTTTTTTTAAAAGCCAGTATTTGTATTAGCGATAGGATGTTTAAGTGTTGTTGAGAGTCTTGATAGGTAGCCTGCATACATTTCGACTGAGATGGAAGCGTTCCAGATGAACCCGGCGTTAGCAATGCAGGTGACATTCCAGGTGTGGAGGTGGTCGACGGTTGTTGCGGGGGCGTCGCCGGTGAAGTTGGCGCTGTGGGTGGGGTTGGTGATGATGATGATGATTGTGATGAAGAAGAAGAAAAGAAGAAGAAGAAGAAGAAGAAAAAGAAAAAAAAAGAAGAGGATGATGATGACGACGACACGACAACATAACTAACGTCTGGCCGGACTCTTCGGAGCAGTCTCAACGTCACCGCCGCCACCACCATCTTGACTTTTGACCTTTGCACTCATTTGACCTTCGCTCTCGTCTCTGATTGGCTCCTTGATCGATGGTGGACGGGCGGGCTTCTGGATTGGTTTCTGAGGTTCTCTTGAGTTTGAATAATAATAAAAGCAATTTTAGTTATTTAGTTATTATTTATTTATAAAACGAATACAATACAATTTATTATTATTATAATTTTTAAAAATTATAATGATAATAATTTACGGGGGCGGTTCCTCCCTGATGATTGGCAGGTACTCCTTCATGCACCTGTCTACGTGACTCGATTTCCGAGGCTGTGTGCTCTGCTGGGCCAATTGCTCCAGCTGAATGAATGAATGAATGGATGAATGAATGAATGAATGAATGAATGGATAGATGAATGAATGAATGAATTAATTAATTAATTAACTGAACGGACAAATGGACGAACAACAAACAAATGAATTGACAAACGAACAAACAAACAAATGAAACAGACACACACACACACGTACACGCACGCACGTACACACATACGCATACGCACGCACACACACACACAAACACGCATACAAACACACATACAAACACATACCATCGTCAGTTTTTCCAAGGCAGCGAATCTTTCCTCTTGACTCATGAGGGCCTTCTCAATTGCCTGATGCTTCTTCAACAACAACTCGTTAACATCAATGGTCTCCTGGTTGGTTATAATTTTTCAGAATTAAATAAATAACTAACTAATTTAATTACATCTAAATAAATAATTAACTAATTTAATTACGTCATCATCACTATCATTATCGTCATCAGTATAGTTATCATCATCATCATCTTCTTCTTCATCTTCATCGTCATCATCATCGTAACTAACGCCACAGTAATTGCTGACGATGTAAGGTTCTTGGGTGCTCATCCAAGATTCAGCAACGGTCGCATCGCGAGAGAATAGATAGACTTCATGTACTGTCATGATGATGATGATGACGATGATAATGATAGTAATGATGATGATGATGATGATGATGATAGTAATGATGACGACGATGATGATGATGATGACGACGACGACGATGATGGTGATGATGATGACGACGATGATGATGGTAATGATAACGATGATGATGGTGACGATGATGATAGTGATAGCATTAATGACGATGATGATCTTGATAATGATAGCCAGTAACCGAACAAACAAACAAACAGACAGACAGACAAACAAACAGACAAACAAACAAACAAACAGACAAACAAGCAAACAAGCAAACAAAAAGAAGGACCAACTCAATTGCAAGTACTGCCACCTGTCTTCCCAGTCGTCGCCCAACTTCCCCCTCTGCTGGGCCAGTTGCGATAGTTTCGCATAGATCTTTGAAACAAAAATGAATGAATGAATGAATGAATGAATGAACGAACGAACGAACGAACGAAAGAACGAACGAACGAACGAACGAACGAATGAACGAATGAATAAATTAGCATCATATTAATTTCCATTATTACTTCGTTTGAGAGCGGATGTTTCCTGTAGAATAATTCTTTCCCAAGGTTTGTGCAAATCGTGAAATTCTCATCCCTCGCGTCAAATTCCGCCTTCAAACCCATATGACTGTTTATCAACAGCTCCACGCCCGACACATCCCTGTTTTTTATTATTATTATTGTTGTTGTTATTGTTGTTGTTATTGTTGTTGTTATTGTTGTTATTTTCCTTATCGTCATTGTTTTATTACTGTTGATGTTGAGTTTTTCAGCGTTTCAATTGATTAATTAGTTTAGGCCAGCCAACTAATCAACCAACCAACCAGCAAACCAATCGACCAACCAACCAACTAATCAATCATCAATCAATCAGCCAATCAACCAACCAACCAACTAATCAATCAATCAATCAGCCAATCAGCCAACCAACCAACCTTGGTTTATCAGTAACGTAGATCTGTCTTTGCATATCACTAACCCACACCAGCAAATCTTTGGCCATTATAAAAAACTTGTTGGCGTCGAACGTATTGCTCAGTTGCAGCTTTCGAGTCTCTAGTTGCTGGTGCAGCAACTTCCAGGCCCCTACTACCTCTTGTTCTTTGGTTTGAATTTCGCGGGCTTTGTCGCCCGAGTAGCAAACGATTAGTTTGGAAGCATTTTCTTGTACTTCTTGAACCTGTATTTGTGTGTGTGTTTGTTTGTCTGTCTGTCTGTATATGTGTATGTGTGTGTGTTTGTGGGTAGATGTGTGTGTGTTTGTTTGTGTGTGTGTAGGTTATTATTATTATTATTACTATAGTCATCATTGTTGAACCTGATTCCCAAGTAGCACTAATCCGTTCTCGTAACTGTTGAACCTCCTCTGCAAGGCTGTTATCGACTGCGGACTGCTACCTAGGTCTTCATCGTTTGGTATTAACAACTTCTTTGCCTGTGTGCGTGCGTGTGTTTGTGCGTGTGTACGAGTGTACGTGCGTGCGTGTGTGTGTGTGTGTGTGCGTATGTGTGCGTGCGTACGTGCATATGTGTGCGTGCGTGTTTTTGTTGAGTGTGTGTGGGTGTTGTATATATGTGTATGCCTGCTATTTATTGTCGTCTGCCGTTACATTGTTGCTTGTGTCTGGTTAACGCTGTTCATGTTCAAATCTTCACTAAGATCTCCATGCAAACACGAAAAACGACAGAAAGAGAGAAAAGAGAGAAAGAGTGAGAGAAAGAGAAAAAAACAAGGAAGCGAACTAACATGAATCCTCTCCAGTAAATCATTACTATCGTTGAAGAACTTGAAGAACTCAAAAGAAGCAAAGAGCGCCTGATTCCTCGTCTCCATCAGCTCTAGCAGATCGGTCCACAGCTCGTTTATCCCATCCTTCCACTCGGCTATAGTCGGCGCATCGCCGCTGCCACGTTCGATTAGTCGGTCGCAGATATCGTTCACGGCTGATACCCGGTCCAAACCGACTGCTTCGGTGTCGGTTGTGAACTTCTTGAAACGCTCTCTTAACAGCTGTAAAGTTGGTTGGTTGGTTTGGTTGGTTGGTTGGTTTGGTTGGTTGGTTGGTTTGGTTGGTTTGGTTTGGTTGGTTGGTTGGTTGGTTGGCTGGGTTAGGGTTATTGATTGACTGACTGAGAATGAATGAATAAACGAACGGATGAAAGAGTGAACTCACGCAAACGTGTTCAAAATCTTGTCCGAAATCACTGGAAGATGCGACAACCTGCCGAGAAGAAATTATTTATGACAATAATAATAATAACAATACAACAATAACAATAATAATATTAATAATAAATAATAATAATAACAACCTCTTTTTCAGCAATCCACTGTTCTAGGTCATCAATTTCGAAATGCAGTTTGTAGAGTTTGATGAACTCGTTCAGCCGATTCTTCTTCTCAGATGCCAAATCTTTCAGGTTCTGGTATGTCACTTCGAGCTTTCGCTGCTTCAACTTTATTTGTTCTCTAGAGTTAATTAATTAATTAATTAATTAATTGAGTAAATAATTAATTATTCAATTAATTAACTAACTAACTAATTAATCAAGTAACTAACTGTCCAACCAATTAATTGAGCATAAATTGTTAAAATAAAAATGTTTAGAATTCGAGTAACTTTAAAGCAGGGTCTGTCAACGTGCTAAAACGCCATGGCAATAGCATCACTAACACATTACAAAATCAAAATCCAAACCAAAACCAACTAAACTAACGTATATTCCGGAAGAGTTCCGTATAACTTTTCAGCTTGGACGCCCAGCTGTTTAACCTGGCCGTCAAAATCCTCTATGACCTTTTCTCTGTCGGAATTTTTTTTCAAAACGTTCTCAGTTGCCAGTTCATCCTTTGGTTTCTCGTCTGCCATTAGGTAAAGCTCTTGTTCTCCGATCCAGGCTTCTGCATCGTCCACATCAAAAAGGTACTGGTGGGTATTAAAGTGCATTTTTGCGTGCGGATGTTGTATCGTATGATTTACTTGATGAACATTGTTAAGGTTGTGATGTCGATGTGGTGTATTTGTACTGTAATTTTACGCATATATATATCGTACAGTAGTGTATTTTGTTGTAAACTATTTAGTGTTTAAAATTGTGTGGTGTGAATTTTGAATTTGTATGGATTTCGGGATGAATTGTTGATTATGGAGTGAGTGAATTATGAATCAGTTAGATATTAATTTATTTAATCAAACGATCAACCAATTAATGAATTAATTAACTATCCAATCAAACAATCAATCAATCAAACAACCAATCGACCGACCGATCAATCAACCAATTAATCAATAACCCAACCAGCCAACCTACCTGTAAAAGATCTTGATTATTTTTCAATCTCGTCCTGGCGCCATCAACAGCCCCCTTCAGAACATTCCATCTGCCCGCCAAGTAGTTCACAATATCGTTATAATGGGCCGCGTTCTCTGGGTCAACCTCCATCAATTCGTGGCCCTCGTCGCATACCCCTTCGAAACTTTTGGAGAAAACATTGAGATAAAATTATTTTAAATATAATTGGATTAAATTATTATCAGTTAAGGATCCAAGCAATTAGTTAATTTACTAATAGCAGACCAATCAACTAATCTAGGACTAAATCAATCAGTCACAGTCGATCAGTCAATTAACTAATTATCCAGCCAACTAACCAACCAACCAACCAATCAGCCAACCAACCAGCCAACCAACCGTGGCTCATGATGCACAATTTCTTGTTGCATGGTCTTGTTCTTATTAAGAAGGGACTGGACGGCCGACAAATCCTTGCCAACTTCACTCTTGTTGGCTCTGTTGATTCGCTCTTCGATCCAACTCAACTCCTCGTTGGCGTCCAACTCGAACTGCCGCTTTTTCTTTACCTCGTCCAATTCCTTCAGTCGATCTGATAAGATCGGGAGGAGGGATTTGAACCTGGGAGATTGAAGGTTTGGGTTTTGGTTTGGCTGGTTGGTTGGTTGGTTGGTTGATTGGTTGGTTGGTTAGTGGTTAATTCACTGATAAAATTATTAGTTGTTTTTTGTTGTGTTTTGTGTTACCGGTGATGGTTGTTTATGTTTATGCTGTTATTGTTGATGATGATCATTCACTTATTTATTTTATCAAACAGCCAATCGACCAGTCAACCCACCAATCAATCAACCCACCAACAAACCAACCAGCCAACCAACCAATCAACCCAGCAATCAATCAACCCATCAACCAGCCAACCAGCCAACCAACCTATCTTCAATTCTCGCCTTCTTTCCTATCAGCTCCTTCTTAACGTCTGGTTCCAAATCTTTCAAAACATTTTCCTGCCTATCCAACTCTTTCAACATATGTTCTTTTATCTTTAGCTGACTTTCCAGTACCTAAAACATAAACTTGTTAATTTTTATAGCGCCTAACTCGTAACTTCGGAGTTGTTTTTAGATTCAAATTTCAACAAAAGCGCCCAATAGGCTAGAATTTCATCGAACTTCTTGAAAGTATTCAGTCTATTTTGACATCATTAAAATGACAACAAACAACAACAACAACAATAACAATAACAACAATAACAACAACAATAACAATAACTCACATTTTGCTTTTGAATGATTAGGCTAACGGGGATCGGTTTATTGAAAACCTCGTCACTCTTGATCTGTGAAACCGTCTCGTTGATCCAGCCATCAATCTCGTCACAACTCTGGCCGTACAGTACGTGCTTGTTGCTGTCAAACAATCGCTCCCCTGTTGTTAATGTTATTGTTATTATTATTATTATGCTATTATTATTGTTATTATTATTATTGTTGTTGTTGGTGTTGTTATCATTATT
>NW_008704083.1:1652979-1700317 GCF_000326865.2 Helobdella robusta
AAATATGTTTAATTAGCTAGATCAAATGTAAGAAATAATATGATTGGCTGGTTTATCTACGAAATTATTTGATTGGTCGGTTTAAATATGAGAAATTATTTGATTGGCTGATTCAAATAACGACCTTATGTTTCCTGATCAGTGATTGGACGCTGGCTTCATCCTTTCCTACGTCACTACTGGATAGGACCCTCAGCATGTCCATCATCCAGGCGTCCACATCTTCTGCATCGGCGAACAACTAAAGAGGACGACGACGACGACGATGATGATGACACATACAATCACAAACACACACACATCACGCACACACACACACACGCACACAAACACACACACAAACCTGGTAGAAATTATGGGCTTCTTGCAGTCTAACTTTTCTGAAATTGGATAAACTCTCCAACTCATTCCAGAGTTCGTCGATGGTTTCTATCTTCTTCTGTATCCTCGTCGAACCTATGCTACCTAAGTTGCATGTGCGCGTGTACGTGTGTATGTGCATGTATGTGTGTGCGTGTATGTATGTGTGTATGTATGCGTGTGTGTGTGTGTGCGTGTGCGTGCGTACTTTTTTACACACACACAGACGCATTCATGCGTAAAATGTAAACATATTTCTATAAAAACAAACATTTTGTGTGTATATATTTTTACATCTACATATATACATAATATGCACACATACTCATACAAACATATATGCACACATACAAACATACATACAAACATACAAACAAACATACATGTATACACACATACAAACCTGCATTGATTAGGTCAACACCTGTTTGGACGACACCATTCAGGTAGGTACGATGTGTCTTCAATTCATCTTCATCGATCTACGAACACAAAAATAAAAATAATAACAAAACATTAATAATAATAATAATTATTATTATTATTATTATAACACCACAAATTATGACTAAATAAATTATAACAAACAGTTATTAGCTAAAATTACTCCCAAAGTTATAAAAACCAAAGAAACCTTATGCTTGTTGATGAGAAGTTGAACGCTAGTCAAATCATGTCCGATATCCGGTGAGGACATTAGTTGCTCCTTTTCTCGGATCCACGTTTCCTCTTCCGTCAAATCCCATTCCAGTTGGCACATCGCCTTTGATTCGTTCAGTTTCTGCTGCCTTTCGTTGAAAAGTTTCAGGAGTTCTTGGTAGGCCGTGTGTAAGTGGTTCATTCTGTCTCTTATGATCTCTGGACTGCAAGGAAGGTAGCCAGCTACGATTGGTTGGTTGGTTGATTAATTGGTTGGTGGTTGGTTGGTTAGTTGGTCTGTCATACCTTCATACACACAACACATACAGACAAACAAAACAGACAAACAACACCCACACACATACGCACACCCATACACACACACAAAGACAGACAGACAGACGCACACAAACATACTTTGTGGATCACCTTCCAGATACTTGCTGACATCAATGCCTTCGACTCTACTGCCGATGACGGCAATTTCACTTTTAATCAATTCATGCTTCTTGAGCAACTCTTCCACGCCGATCAAATGTTTTCCGTAATCTTCTGATTGCAGACGGGCCTTGCAAAATTTTTTTTTCAAATTTGATTAAAATTAATTAATAATTATAAATTTACACCGAATTTTTGAATAAATTTATACACATATACCAAATTCAACTTTTAATAGTACCTTAATTTCGTCCATCACGTCCAGAATGTATAGCATTTCTTGAAAGACGCCTTGCAATTGGTAGGATAGCTCCAGTCTAACTCTTCTAGCTCTTAACAGCTCTAATAGATCTAGCCATTGCTGTATAACGTTTTCTTTGCTGTTAAGTTAAGGTTGGAGAGTAAAAAGAATTATGATTATTTATTTAAATATTATGAATAATTATAAGAAATAAATAATAATTATAAATAATAAAATATTTGGGAGCAAGGAAATTGGAAATACCGCTCGTTGATTGTGTCAATGTCGTGGAAGTTTTCCCACTCCAGCTCCTTTGCCACGTTCATGACTGCTTCCACCCTTTCTTCGTACGCTTGTATGTCCGTTTCTATGGCTTCGTGTTTCTGCAAGTGTGTGTGTGTGTGTTTGCGTGTGTGTAAGTTTATGTGTGTGTGTGTGTGTGTGTGTGTGTGGATTTGTGTGTGTGCGTGTGTTCATGCATATGTATGACTGTGTTTGTTATATCTGTATACATGTTGTACATGACAATCACACACCATATTCATACACCACAACACACGACGCCACACGACGCTACAAAACCTTGATAGCGGCTTCTACAGCGGCCATATCGTATCCAAAGTTATCTTGAGACACGAGCCTCTGGTTCTCGACCAGCCATCCTTCCCTCATGCTTGCCTTCTTGTTGAATCTTTCTGCTAGTTGCTCCAATTTCTCTTGCCTGTAGAATTGATTAATCGTAACGTGTGTGATTTTTTAAGTTTGTTAATATTTCAAAACTGCTGAATGTTGCGTGTGAAGTTTTGTTTTGAATGAAGACCAAATCACTTGATATAAAACATATACAAGTCCAGCACCAATTACGGCCAGTCGATGATCCAACTAATCCAACAATTTTCAATCACAACCAAACTAAACAGCAGCCGATCGGCCAATTACAACCGAGCAGCCAAACCAACCGACCAATCACAACCGACCAACCAGTCCAGCCGTCAAATCAAAACCGACCTAACAAACACACTGACCAATCACATTTAACTTACCTAACTAACTCCTCTCTAAGAGCAAGTTCTCGTTCGTGTTCGGCTTTTTCCAGGTTCTCCCAGGCTTTATTGATATCTGCCATCATTCTGCCCTCGCTCGGAGTGTAGGGCTTCAAGTTGTTCCCTCTCATTTGACTTTGAATTCGAAAGAGCAAAATTTCCAAGTCACTTTTTGCCGTGAATCTGAGAAAAAATTGTGCTAAAAAAATAAATTTTGTAGTTAACTAACTAGAGTTTAAACCTTATATTCGTTTATTTATTCACTCGATCAGTCATTAACTTCATTCGTTCAGCTACTTATTCATTGGTTCTTTTGTTGTGTGTATATTTATTGTATATATTTCCATCTTTTTAAATAATTTTTAATATAAACGATTAAAATAAATTTTAAATTTTAATAACAATTGAAATATAAACAAAAATCATAAAGTTTTTTAAAAATAATGAAAAATATAAACGAACTTGACAGGTTTTTCAACGATCCTGTAGTTATTGAAGGCGGAGAGCTGCTGTTGAACTCCGTTCAGAGAATTCTCAAACTTTCTGTCGTTAAGGATGATGATCTGCTGTTTAATCCATTCCAGAAGGTCCGATGTTAGTCTGTTGTACTCTTGAATCATCACGTCGTCTTCCAAACATTGGTTCACCACCTACGTATTTTTTAGAAATATTCATGTATATATAGACTATTATTTATTTGTTTGATTGGTCGTTTATACATTCGTTCGTTCATTCATTCGATCGTTCGTTTCTTCATTCATTCATTCATTCATTCATTCATTCATTCATTCATTCATTCATTCATTCATTCCACCTTTCCAATCCTCCTCCCTTGCACTGAATCTGCCTTAGCCTTCGAGAAGTAGTGATAGTAGGTGACAACGTACGTTATGATTGACTTCTCGTCCGGGTAGTCCGTGTTGACGTCTGCCAAAAAGTACATCCATAGGATTTTAAAAATTACGTACTAGAAAAAAATTAGGCCAAAATCAATAGCAAGATGATTAAATAACAAAACCAGGTCAACTGAAAAACTAAACCAAATCCATCTAAAACGAAACCAGGTTGAATAACGAAACTCGATGAATTAAAAACGAAACGAGGTAGTCTAAAAACGAAATAACGTAGTCTAAATATGAAACCAGGTTGTCTAAAAACATAACCAGGTGGTCTAAATATGAAACCAAGTGGTCTAAATATGAAACCAAGTCAAATTAATAACAGAAGTGAACTTGAATTTTATAGAAGTTATCAGATAAAGAAGAAAATGAACCTTCAGCATCGAGTAGCTTGGTGAGACCCAGCTTATCCTCTGCTACGCTGAATGCATTGTTCAGGTTTTCAGCCGGTCTGTTCTTGTTCAGTGCGCTCATGTCTATCAGATCTGGCCTGCATACGTTTGTATGTTTTATTTAGCATAATTAATTGACTAATTAATTAATTAATTGATTGATTAATTAATTAATAATTATCTAAATAACTAATGTATGTTTCACAAATAACCAATCATCCATTCGTGTTAAGCACGTGAACAAAAGTTATCTATATATTCTACAAACATGATGAACAAATGTAGCTGTAAATTATTAGTTAAAAATACCTAGAAATAGTTAAGAATACATGCAAGTATGTCTACAAATAGCCACAAATTTATGAGAATAGACAGATACCTGTGCTTATGGAGGAGAGCGTTGAAGGCTAATCCATCTTTCCAACTTGTCGTAAAATTTCTGACGTTAACATTAGGGTAGCCGGCTGTCTTCATCTGACACCATAGCAGCAGGGCATCTTTGGCCGACTTGATCTCAGAACTGTCTACTTGCTCTACTGTTATGTCTTGGATCTGTGCGTGTGTGCAGTTGGCGAGATGTTTTTATTCATTCGTTTATTTATTCATTCATTTGTTCATTCGTTCGTTTATTCATTCGTCCTTTCTTAACTCTTCTATCTATTCATCGATTCATTCATTCATCAATTCATTCATCAATTCGTTCATCAATTCATTCATCAATTCGTTCATCAATTCGTTCATCAATTCATTCATCAATTCATTCAAACCTGAAATCTCAAAATAATGGTCCAGATGAGACCAAGAGTCAGTCTCGGATTGCCATCGACAATGTCATGGGCGCCGACATTTTCAAGGTGAACTTTCTGCTCGTTTAGGAAGGTCAAGGACTTGTCCACATTCTCTAAACAGTGGATTCTCATCTTGCCCTTCGTCGGGTTAGGCTGTGACGTATGGGAAATAATAATATTAACAACAATAATAAAAATAATAATGATGATGAGTGTATGTGTGTGTGTGTGTGTGTGTGTGTTAGTCATATAATTTCATGAGTTTGTTGCGATGCAAAATAATATACGCTGCGTAAATGATCGAACACACATAATGTGTACGAACACACATAAGTTTTATACATGCGTACACACATATATACACGCACGCACACATACGCACAAGCAAACCAACACACACACACACCATACACGCACGCACATAAAAATACAAACCAATCACATATTCATCTATAATGTGAATAAACTCGACTATTAATACTTGAAAAAGTTTATTTTAAGAGATCATGCTATCGAATTAGTGTCTGTGTGTACGTGTGAATATATGCGTGTGTAAGTGTATGTACTAGTATATACGTGTGCGTGTTATTACGTTTTGAAAGACCACTGCTTTATTGAATTTATTTACATAGCAAATTAAATATACAACATCATAGTACTTGTGAATTTTGAATCGCTAAGGTCAGTTTAATAGAGATCTTCATTTTAATGTACATCATGTTAATGTATTGATATTGGTGTTATGTGTATTTCATGGTATTGCTCAACATTGTACGTATTGTATATATGTGTGTGTGTGTTTGTGTGTGTGTATGTGTGTGTGTATCATTTTGTTTAAAATCGGTTACTTTTTTTCATATACCGGCTTGTAATAATAATGATGATGACGATGATGATGATGGAGATGATAATAATAATAATAATAATAACAAATAATAATAATATATAATCATAATAATAACAACAAATAATACTGAAATTAAAAGGCAGCTTCATATAGACACACAAGCTAAACAATGTACGTATTATAATGTTGTATGAATGTAGTTAGTGAATGTGTATTTACTATAATGTATATTTACTATTTAATAATGCACCACCACTACTACTACTGCTGCTGCTGCTGCTGCTACTTCTACTACAACGACTACCACTACTACAACAACTACTGCTGCTGCTGCTGCTACTTCTACTACTACAAATATTGTTTTTGCAAACCACCATTAAAACTACCTTCCGCATCTATAACAAGTAGCAGCAGTATGTATAAAAATTTACATCAATACTAATTAGATAAATTATGTTAAAATTCATTTTTAAAAATAAAAATGGAAAAGAATAATTTTTAACAAGAATAAAAGCAAAGAGCAGAAAACAAAGAGCACGTACCAATTTTTCTCCAGATAAAATTTCCAAGAGTTTGATCAACATCTTTCCATCCCTAATATCAACGTACAGGTCTTCAATTGTGCAACCGACGCGTGCCAAATGAGAGTTCACCCATTTGCAGAATGTTTTTTTCTGAACTGTTTCACGTTCAGCTGTTGTTGGTTGGATGGTTGATTGAACGGTTGGATGTTTGGTTGGTTGATTGGTTGAATGTTTGGTTGATTGGTTGAATGGTTGGTTGGTTAGTTGGTTGATGGGTTGAATGGTTGGATGTTTGGTTGGTTGGATGGTTGGTTGGTTGGTTGGTTGATTGGTTGGTTGGTTGGTAGAATGGTTGAATGTTTGGTTGGTTGATTGGTTGGTTGGTTGGTTGGTTGGTCGGTTGGTCAATTATTCATCTTTGGATTGATTGGTTGGTTGATTGACTGGTTGGCTGGTCCATATCGCACCATAGACATATAATTAGTTTACTAATTTAATTTAAATCAGTATTTTGTCGCTATCTGATAATATGAATCTGTATATAGGTTGAAATTAAACACAACCCATTACGATACTGTTTGTGTGTTTGTAATATACACACACACAAAAACACACATACATACACACATATAAATACATTTACATACACACACAGATATATCCATAATCATCTTCTGATTCATAACATCTGCTATTTTTTGTTCAATAGACATGTCATCGGCCACATAACTACATTCATTTTTTACACAGATACAGACACATACACGCACACATACACACAGATACATACATACGCACGCACACATACATACGCATGCACACACACACATACATACACACACATACATAAATAGATGGAGCTACGTAAGTGTTACGCATCACCAAGAGCCATTAAATATTAAATTATCTATCGTATCATATTATATTATAAATCAAATAAATTGTATTTTTGCATTACATACACATACATAGATACACACATACAAACACATACATACATACACACAGACATACAAACATATAAATATACATACATACATGCACGCATAAAAAGAAAATGTTGATAAGATACATGAAACCATTTATTTCTAAATGATAACCTCATATACAATATGAATATTAATAAATGGAAATTTATATAGCTTTTAATAGTACTCAAAACCGTTATATATATATACTGATATATATGCTTTCAACCTTTCAACAAAAGATGGAACAAAGATGAAAAAATTTATCTAATGAAGCTTTAAAGTATTGATGATGACGAAGAAGAAGAAGGAGGAGGAAGAAGATGACGATGATGAAGAGGAGGAAGAAGAAGAAGATGGTGATGATGATGAAGATGATGACGATGATGAATAATAAAACTTAGTCAGGATTGAGCGATAGAGAATTTAATCAATGCTTCCCGTGTGTTCACTTTCTCATTATCATTTTACTTCACTCTCTCTCTCTCTCTCTCTCTCTCTCTCTCTCTCTCTCTCTCTTGCTATTTCTATATATCTCTCTCTATTTCTCATATTTCTTTCTTTTCCTTTCTTTCGCTCTCCCGCGCTTTTTCTTCAAATAAGTTTTTATTGGTGGTGGTCGAAATTACGGTAGTTCTACAAATTATAATTGTTTTACATTTTTACATTTCTCTCTCTCTCTCTCTCTCTCTTTCTCTCATTAGTAGTAGTAGTAGCAACAGTAGCAGTAGTGGCAGCAGTAACAACAGTAGTTGTAGTAGTAGTAGTAGTAGTAGTAGTTAAAGTATTAGTAATATTAATAATATCCAACTGATTGTAATTGTTATAAAGGTATTTATTAACTATCGACGAATTTGGTTATTTATTCATTCGTTCGTTCATTCATCTATTCATTCATTCATTCATTTATTTATTCATTCATTCATTCATTCATTCATCCAAATGGTCATCTAAACAGTCATTCAGTCATTCATTCACTCACACAGATATTTATGAATCCGTCTAATTTCACATTCAGTTAATAGTATGTTCATTCATTCATTTATCCATTCGTTCGTTCGTCGATCCGTTCATTAACTCATTCATTCATTTGTTCATTCAATAATCCAATAATTGGTTTGCTAATTCATTCATTCATCCATCCATTCATCAATTAATTGATCAATTCATTCATCCGTTCAAAAATTAAATTACCCGCCAAAGCTTTAATCCTCGATCTTTCGAAGAGCTTAGCTGAGCTATTCTCATCGTCGTCGTCTTCAACATCAGTCTTGTGATGGTTGTTACTTGCCTCGAACTTCGTATTGTTCGCCACAACAGCAGTAGCCATCCTATTTGATCTTCGCTATATGCAGTAGAAAAATTATCAATAATTATTATTTTAATTTCACAGTTTTGTAGCCTAAGAAGTAGGGACGCTTGATCCGGTGTCTAAGCAACCGACTTCGAATGCAACGAGTGTCCGTGCTGTATTTCTTCGGATAGGACTAAGTGTATGAGGTGTTTATGTCTTTTTGTAGTAATTGTTTTTGTTTACTTTATTCGCATTTGCAGGTTCTATGGTTATATATATATATATATATATATATATATATATATATATATATATATAAATATATACTTCTTATTTATATTCAGAGGGGAAAAATCCTAAAATTATAAATCAAAAATATCAATAACAATAGCAATAATAATAATAATAACTTCAATAATTTTAATAATAATAATAATTTAAATCAACGACGGTAATTGCTAAGTGTAATAAAACCAAATGTCTATTTAATAAACAAATAAACAAACAAAAATAAAAAAAATAAATTGTTCGTTCGTTCATTCATTCATTCATTTCTTCATTCATTCATTCATCATTCATTCATTCATTAATTCATTCATTCATTCATTCATTTACCTTTTAAAAATTTACCTGATATATCAAGGGCAAAATTTGTCAGAACTGCAAACCAGTCAAAACTGCAATCGAAAGGTTTATACACAGATTTCAAAAATTTTATTATAACTATATTAATTCAATTATGGCGATCTATAATTAAATAAATATAGATATAAAATTATGAAAATATATCCAAATATTTATTACTTTCTACCCCCAAAGATCAAAATTTAGGTAGAATATGTATGAGATAATTCAATCTAAACGAAAAATATGCAATCTCTAGAATGTCATATTATGTATAAATGTTTGTATGTATATGTGTATGTATGTGTGTGTATATATGTATGTATGTGTGAGTATATATGTACGTATGTGTGTGTGTATATGTGAGTGTGCGTGTGTATGTGAAAAAATAAGTTACCTCACTTACCTGTATAGTATGTGAGAGACGATGAACGCTACATTGAGCTAGTAGTCTGCACTGTATATTCTTAATGTATTGTAGGCTATATGTGTGTGCGTACATGTGTATATATATGCGTGTGTGTGTGTATGTGGTTGTTTGTGTGTGTGAGTGTTTGTGTGTGTATTTATGTTATGTGCGTGTGTATGTGTGAAGTTTTGTGTGGATATATGTGTGTATGTGGGTTTTTTTACGTGTTATTGGGTTTTTTTTACGTGTTATTATTTGTGTATGTATCTGTGCTAGTTTAGTTGATCAGGTTGATGTGTGGTTTTTTGTACGTAGGTGTGCAAGTAAATGACATGTTTGTATATGTATGTATGAGTATTGATGCGTGTGTGTGTGTGTGTGTGTGTGTGTGTTTGTATGTATGCATGTACGTATGTTTTTCTGTATTGAAGAATTGATCGAAAAACTCATTGGGTCTATAGTTGCCTGTTTAAATGAATTCAATATTGCTATGTAAAGTCCTACAACATATGTTTGTGTGCATGTACGTGTATGTATGTACGTATGTGTAAAAAATTGTAATTATTTATATTATATTTATTACCTCATATTATTGATAAATTATTTAGCCAGTCTGCAGCTGAATGTATGGATGTTTTACGAAGAAGTTAAATAATAAATCATTCCCACATTTTTAGCCAGGTATTTTTGCTGTATATATAAAAAAAGAATATATATAAAATAAGAATATTTATGTATATATATAATGTGGGTGTTTGTGCGTGTGTTAAATTGTGGGTGTGTTTGTGTGTGTTTGCCTGCGTGTGTGTGTGTGTACTCGATTACTGAAGCTAAATTTAGGTTCTTACTACACCGCTACTAAAGAATCATTTTAAAACAAAATTTTATAAAAATCAGATGAATGAACGTTATAATAGTTATAATATAATAATACTATTATTATAAGTAATAAAAATAATAAATACTCCGATCTTTAAAGAACTTTTTTAATTATTAAGAAAACATCTATGTAGTTAGAAAAAAAACAAACTATGAACCCATTAATTAAAGTTTAAAGCCCTTTGTAGGTATATACTGATATCTATATATAAAAATAAAAATATTACATATATATGTTATGTAATAAAAATATTATATATTTATTACGTTAAATTATAATATAAGCCAATATTTTAAAAATTGCATTTTTAGAGTCAGCAGTAGAGATAAAGAAATTTTGGTTCATTGTGAAGTTACGTCACACTGTTTTGAATTTGAAATAAATAGTTTTTGTTTATAAATAAGATAATTATATTCAAAAAAGTTAATTATAGCTGTAAATAATATATTTATTGTTATAATTATCAATAATATAACAAAAAATTTTTTAAAATTGAAGCTTTTTGAAAAGTTCATTAACAACAGTTAAAAGCAAGTGTTTTATCTTGTTTTGTTATCAGATTCACTTAACTTTTTGTAACTTTTATGAAAAAGTTGTTAGAAGTCATTAATTCTATAGCTTAAAATTTAATTTGAATAATATTTTTGTGAGTAAATCAGTTTCGCTTTCCCTTTCCATCATTTTGATATAAAAAATTAATTTTACTTTTAAAAATCTAAAAAAATCGTTGCCAGGTCTTCGCATTTGAATTTTCTAACGTTTTTGTCTGGTCTTTTTTTCGCTTACTTTTTAAATTTTCCCATTTAAGTAAGTGGTCCGGCAGGTTTACTTTCTTGTAAAACTATTACTTTTTTATTGTAAAAATTAATAAAAATAAGAAATTGTTTGAAAGACAATAATTTAGCAAAGGTGCGTAATTTGAATTAAAAACCAAATGTGCCCTTTGCCGTTTGCGGGCTCTGCTTTTTTGTCCTATTTTTTCATTTCACGTCTGTTGGCTGGTCTGTCAAAAGTTTTAACTTTTTAAGTTATTGAGTTTGACATTGAAAGAAAGAGCACTGAAATTGGAAAGAATTTTGTTTTTAAATTACAATAGTTTTATTTTATTTATTTGAGATTTAATGTAATTTTATTAATGCTAATTGTCACATTCAATAAACTGTTAACAGTGCTGATAAAAGCAAGCAGTTTATTGAGAATCTACTACACAGCTTTCTGTCTGAGGTCTGTGATGGCCTGGAGATCCAGTGGAAGAAACCAAGAGGAACTGATTTCAAATCTTGAAAGTAGAAAAAATTATATTATAATAACTATAATTAATTATAGTATTAATTTTTAATGATAATTAGCTTGCCTATTATGTAATATTAATGTTGAATCTCTGGAGTGTAATTCAAAATCAAATTTGTCAATTTTTACATATTTTTACTCTAAATATAAATAGTAACTTCAATTTTTAAACTATGTGCTATAACAATAAGAAAAAAATTCAAATGTGATAAATAAAAAAAAATTCAAAATTTAACAAAAAATACACTATGTCAACTTGTCCCTACCACCATAGAAAATGGAGTGATAAAAAGTATCAAAGTGGGAGCAGCAATGCGTGCCATAGACAGAGGATTCTACACTAAGCAAAATCCATACCAGGATTCACCCCAACCCATTGGATTTTCTGCAACTATCAGCGCCCCTCACATGGTTTTGTATGTGTGTGTGTGTGTGTGTGTGTGTGTGTCTGTGTGAGTATGTGTTTGTTTGAGTGTCTGTGTGTGTATTTGTATGTTTGAGTGTATGTGTGTGTGTGTGTATGTGTGTGTTTGAGGGTGTTTTTGAGTGTATGTTTGTTTGTGTAAATTTTTGTTTGTTGCTAATTCAATTGAATGTCAAGTTTGTATGTGTTGAAATGAATAAATAGCTGGTCACATATTTACGATTTACTTCATATCAATACTTTAATAAAAGTATTCATCTGATTGTATGCAAACCTCATACATTATCGACAACACACACACACAACTTCACACTCACACACACAACTTCACACTCACTCACACAACTTCACACTCACACACACAACTTCACACTCGCACACACAACTTGACACATACACACACACATACACTTACACACATACACTTACACACATACACATACACACACAGCATGCACATGCTCTGGAATCATTAGTGGATCACATAAAACCAGGTGGCTCTGTCTTGGATGTTGGCTCAGGAACTGGTTATCTGGTTTCATGCATGGCTCACATGGTTGGCTGTTGTGCTATTATTTTTTTTATGAGAATGTAGCCTTTTGTTTTTATATATCTGCCATTTATTTAATAATTTTAATGATAGATGAACAAAACTGACACACAAGAACGAACATATTGAAGGTAGGTGATAATGGGAAAGCTGTAGGTATTGAGCACATTGAACAAATTGTCAACAGTTCCATTGAAAACATCAGACAAGACCCCAATGCATCAAAATATTTGGAATCAGGCATCATACATTTGTTTGTTGGTGATGGTAGGAAGGGCTACGAAGCAATGGCCCCCTACGACGCCATCCACGTCGGAGCGGCTGCTGATACTATCCCTCAACCTGTTAGAAATTTAGTCAATGTAACGTGTGTGTGTGTGTGTGTGTGTGTGTGTGTGTGTGTGAGAGAGAGAGAGAGGGAGAGGGAGGGAGAAAAAAAAAGAGAGAGTGTACATGCACTTTTGCAATTTTTTTATTAAGTTTACAATCAGTTATTTATTAAAACCGTGAACTGACTTACCTTGCCGAAAACAGCTGATCGATCAGTTGAAGCCAGGAGGTCGCCTGATCATCCCCGTGGGTCCCGAAGGACGCGACCAACAATTCGTTCAAGTGGACAAACTGGCAGATGGAAGCGTCCATAAGCAGTCTTTGATGGGCGTCATTTACGTTCCACTGACTGATAGGGAGCGCCAATGGCCAAGGTTCAATAATTGTCTGATTTCATGAGCTTGGGGGTTTCATTCATTTCTCGATTTTACGTGATCAGATAGCGCGCGTTGTTAGTGTTTATGATGTACAAGCCGTTGTAAATACTTATATATCTGTTTCGCGTTGTACATAAATGTTGTTTGTATTCGTGTGTGCGTGTGTTGTGTGTTTCATTTTTTTATCAGCATTTTACGTGACAGTTTTGATTAAAAAATACATATATGTCTATCTATGACTCTTTGCAATACAACTCTTGAAATCTGAATTATTTTTCGTGAAAACATTAAAGTACAAATCACTGATAGTCTAAAAACGTTCGTGAAAATTAAACGCTTTAAAATATTCACGTAAGAATAAGTGCACACACAAACAAACATACACACACACACACATATATATATATATATACATACATTTATATACACATATATGTATGCACATATACATATGTATGTGTGTATAATAAGGGGAGTGTATTGAGAAAAATCCTCTTCCCACAACCAAGCAGTGCTCCCATGTCTCCAAACTTTTCCAACTCCAATCCCAACAATACCGCTCCCGACAACGCTGGAATTGGTTGCATTTACAACAGTGTAGATGACGAGGAGGGGGAAGGGGGCGATGGGTCAGAATTATCTCTCAGAATTATGAAGTCATCGTCGCATTGTAGATTTCTTCGGATTGAAATTGTCGTCACTGTCTTCTATCTATGGACTTTGTAATTGAGATACTTTTGATTCTGTGATCCTAGTAAGAAGTAAAATGATAGGTTTCGCCACTAATTGTGATAAGCTTAATAACGATTTTGGTGTTTGTTTTCAAGTTTTAATGGCAAATATAATCCATTAATGGCCTTATTAATTACACTACAATGTAGTGTTATTTTTTTAAAAAGGTAAGTTCAGTAACAGAATTATTAGTGTGGTTTACTTTAATTTACATCAGCACAAGTACATAATGATGTCAATAGTTATGAAATGAGATGAGATGATATGCATAGCTGTTCGGATGGTCTCTACTTATTTGTGGTTGGACGTTAAAGCTAATGTTATTAATTAATTAACTAATCAACTAATTAACTAATTAATTGTTCTCATTTCCTGTTTCAGATGATTTTTGTTTCACGTTTAAACGTACGTCACACCCAACTTTTCTGTAGTATCTCAGTGTATTATACACGCACACGTGAATGTATACACACGTGTATATAGTATTCAAATGAATTCAATCATATATGTATGTATGTATCTTGATCCAAATTGTACACATATATTTTAATTGTATGAATATAAATTTGTTTAAATGTTCTTAACTCGTAACCAAAATTGTTTTCCTGTTAAGCTTCTTACTTTTTCAATATTCAAATCATTTTTATTATAATACGACACACACATATAGACCACACAACACGCCTCCACTTGATTCAGACTTTGAAGCTCCTTACTACTGCTAGCGTATCAAATTTTCAGAGCTACTAGAGAACTATGAAGCAGATGGGCTGATGGAAAAAAGATAGAAGATGGAATAATGGAGAAACTTGTTTTTACGTTTTTTTTACTAAATAAATTCTGAAATGTTAATAATTTTGCGGATAAAAGATTGAAATACCTTTTCTCGTAATTATTCCGACTTGAATTGTTTGAAATTTCGTTTCGTTTCCTTGTTTATTGTTATCATTGCCATTTCAACGGCTATCGTTCTTTCTCACAAATTTTCAGTTTAAAAACATTAAATATAGCGATTAATTATGATTGTTAGCCTTTTTTTTATGTATTAAAATCTTCCATTCTTATACTTATTTCTAAGAAATAATTGTAAATAAATGCTATTAGTTTTTATTAAGAAGGAACCAACGATAAGGAACCACATATATTTGGATCATAATAGGAATAGTAGTGAAAGCGAGAACATGTACGCGTACAAGCTTATACGTTCTTAAAATTTTCTTATTACAAAGCAATTTTTGACATGTAAATACCATAAGAGCCAATGCTTGTATAAATAATGCGACCGTATATATATATATTTATATATATTTATATATATATATAATATACATAAAAGGATCATCATGAACACAAATATTCACTATTCAAGTTAGTGTTGTATATAAGTGATGGGCTACAATACTGTTTAACTTTAAAGCAGTAATTTAAACTAACAAAGTATTAGAAAGTTTTTTTTTCTTTATATATAAGAGCCCTAGTAGAAAAGAGGAGTGCAAATTTAATTTATAAGATAACTACTTTAAAAATTTAATTCACTAACTGAAGGTTTAATAATTAATTCTTTGCTATGTCAGCAAATGTTGGAATGAAAGATAGAACGTTAATATTACCAACAACATATAGTAACAAAAATGGAAAATTCCATATTTATAAAAATATCAAAAATCTATTTGATTAAGCCTATTGTGTATGTGTACACACATACATACATATACCACACACTGATGTACATAGTGTGAGGCATGGAAATTAAACCAATGTATACAAATTAATGGCTATAAAGATTTCAGAAAATATTTAATAATGTTCCATGAAAAATGGAATAATAGTATAGAATGGATGTGAGTGATGAGAGAGACAGAGAGAGAGATTAACAGTTTATGTTCTCTCTGTTCTACTGATGATTTCCATGATACTTTCCCATTTAAGGTCTCCATGATCGTTTGCCTGGACCTCCTTGGCTATGCCTTCACCCAAGGCTTTCTTCAAGGCATCTCTGCTACTTGCATACACCATCTTTTGTTTTATCTTTGCCTTTTCTGGGCTCCTATTAAGATAAGTAATTGTAGTTTTTTATTGAATGTGAAACTAAGTGTGAGTTTGTGAAGATTTAAAGAGTAACTAACCACATGAAGAAGATCAGTTTGTTTCTTGATTGGTTGTCTTTGGTTAAGTACTCAAAATCAAAGATGGCATATCTGCATTCACACAAATCCTCTGCCTCAGTCATGTCTGCCAAGAAGTCCTCATATTCAGCGCCTGTCATGAGGACAAAATAAATTAGTAACAAACTGAATTTATTTTTCTAATCGCTTCAATGGAGGAACTTTGATGTACCTGGTTCTGCTTTCTTCTGGACCTGGATCATTTTCAGGTCAGATGAGATGCAGAAAATGACATAACGATATTTGTGACCCATCTTAACGTCCTGGAAGACAGTTTTGCATTCATCGCTCACTTGAACACCAGATGCCTTTGTTTAATTTAATAAAATTAAAATTTTAATAGAACAAAATAAAATTTAGAAAATTTTTGCTCAAAAAAGTGATTTTTACTATATACATTATTATTGATTTTATTTTATAATAATAAACTGAAATTAATCATCTACAGTATAGTGGTAATAGGATGTTAAAGAAAAATTCAAATTTCCACATAAGGCATTTTTTGGAGGCAAAATGAAAGATTAAATATTTAACAGAGTAAAGAAAGCTTCTAAAAACTGAAATATATTATAAAATCCGTTGATCTATCAATAATAAGGGAAAAAAAGTGAAATACAAGGATGTGCCTCCCCCCTGAGACTGAGAAAGGAAAAAATAAACATAAAAGTGGCCAATATTCGTCACAGGATAAAAATCTTGGCCTAGCACTCATTTATTAATTTCACTGATTTTATTTATTTAACTAAAATTGATTTTCTGCGAAAATGTTTTGGTTCCGCGTCCAGCGTCCGCCTTTCTACACAATTATTTGTCAGCCAGTTATCGCTTAATTAAATTTTCAAATTAGGAAAGAAATAAGTTGAATTGAAATAAATTAAAAAAAATTTATTTAAAAAATTATTAGAACTAAAAAGTAAGCCAACCATTTTTCAAATCTCTATAAACTCTCAAACGCTGACTGAAGTAATAAATCAGGACGAGGAAACAAGTCACGTTTCGGAGGAACAAACTTTCCGTGACAGTATCGGTCTTGTAATTATTCGGTCTTTTTTTACATTAAAACAATTATTTTCAATTTAATGCAAACATTTTCTAACAATTAATTATATTAATTTAAAAATTTTTTTAATTTATCAATCCTAATATCCAGAAACTTATTAAACTGATAAATGAAATGGTATTTATTATTCGTTACTAGCTTTTGAACAGATTATTTACTACCGCCTATTATCGCTGTCGTCTGAGATTTACGCAATTTGCTTGACAAATATAACTTATTAATTAATCTATCTTGCTGATTCTTTTATCATTTATTTATCAAGTATTTTTTCACTATTTTAAGTAAAAAATGCGAAAATGGGTTCGGAAGCCGGTCCTGATGAAAACCTTGGGAGGAGATTTCACCGTTCAGATGTGGGTTGTATCCAGTAGGTAATTCAATTTATTATTATTATTATTATAGTTCATCTTTTTTGTGAGTATTCGTCTTTGGCATTTTTTATTTTTTTAAATTAATAACTAATTAATTACTTACTTATTTTAATTATAATATCCTCTTTTAATTTTTAATAAAATAAAACAAGGTAACTTGTAGGTAAAAACTTAAAAAAAAGAACCTTCTGCTTCCTCTATTTCACTCTTTTTTTCATTCATAATATAAGTTATTTAAATTTTAATATGAATAAAAAAATTTTCATCAAACGAATATATGATGCTACACTATACTAAAACCTAGCCTTACTAAACAATTTTTAAATAAAACAGTATCTTAATTAATTTATTTAATTATGATCTGTAATTGATAATTTATTCATTTCAATAAAATAAGGCGATAGCATTGTCAAAGCTGAACTCAGCGAGGAAAGCTTAAAGTTAAACCAAGAGGACGGCATTGTCGATAACAACAACATTGCCACCGCCAACAATTCTAACGATGATAGCTCTGTAAATATTAATGAGAGCATTAGTAGCAACAACACAAACGAAAACATCGATATCATTAACAGTAGTAGTGAAAGTGTAACAATAAAAGAAGAATTATTTACTGATGATTATGTCCCCTCCTACAACAATGTTCTAGATGGTACTAGAATTACTCTTATTAAGCAAGAGTTTGGGCATAACGGTAATAAAAAAATAAAGTTAGGATTGTTTTTGTTTAAATAAAAATTTTGATTATTATTAAATTTTATTGTTTTTGTAAAATTGTACAATAGTTTAATTATATTTGTATGCCATTTTTAAAATATCAGATCTAAGAAAAAGTTGGCAATGTTTGAAGATGACTCTAAATTAATACCCTGCCCTCATAAGGTTATTACATTTTCACTTGGATTCAGTTCTAAATTACTAAAAATAACCTTCAAACTTTAAATTAATGGGATATAGCAAGTTTAGTTTACAGAAAACTTTTTTTTTTATTTACTTTGAATTAACTTTTAAACATAAAACAACAGGGATGTAACAAGTTATTCAAAGATAATTCTTCGATGAGGAAACACATACATACACATGGTCCCAGAGTTCACGTCTGTGCCGAGTGCGGTAAGGCATTTATCGAAAGCTCAAAACTACGTAGGCACCAGTTAGTTCACACAGGGGAAAAGCCTTATCAGGTGTTTTATTATATTATTCATCTTTTATAATTATTTGTTCAATTCATTTTTTTAATACTTTTAATTTAATCATATTCATCAAGTTTTATAGTTTAATAAATTAATTTTAACTAATTTTTATTATTTTATCATTATAAGTGCACCTTTGAGGGCTGTGGCAAACGATTTTCGCTGGATTTCAACCTAAGAACCCACGTCAGAATCCACACAGGTGACCGTCCGTACGTCTGCCCATTTGATAACTGCAACAAAAAGTTTGCCCAGTCCACTAATCTGAAATCTCATATTTTAACGCATGCCAAGCAAAGGTTGTGTTTCTTGTTGTCGAGATGTGTTATGGTTTTAATTTTTTTCGTTTATTTGTTTCGTAGCTTGGTTTTAGTTTAATTTAATTTAATTCGATTTAGTTTAATTTTTTTAAATGTGTCATTAATTTATTGAATTTTATTAATTTGAATTAATACTTTTAACTTTTCAATAATTTCAGCAGTAACAAGAATCAGATGATGGATGATGAATTAGAGTAAGATATTTTAAATTAAGTTTTTTTTTTTATAGCAAACCATTAAAAGTTTATTGTAAATCAATTATTATTTATATATTTTACTCATTTATTATGAAATAATTATTACTTTTTCTTATTGAAATTATACTATAAAAAAACATTTTCAAACTTTTTTTTCTGCAGTAGCTGGGCATATGAATGAATAACAGAATAGATTCCATTGAGATACATGCTGTCAACTCATGCCTTATGAACTTATATATATATACATATTTCTTTTTGTAAAAAATTCAATGTTGAATATATTATTGAGAATTGTACTTACTGTTTGTTAACTATCAAACCAAACATGAAAATTTTGGTTTATAGTTCAATAAAGTGATTATCTATTTATAAATTTAAGATTTCCATGTCTTCCCGAATGTTTATAAACCCGTTAACTAGCGAATTTAGTCTGTTTATTTTTGAACAATTTGTGTATGTTATATTATACGTATGTCAATGTGTATAGTATGTATGTGTGTTTTTGGATTAGTATCGTTGATGCTATGAAGAATGTATGAATAATTGAATATACGTTATTCGGTTTTATTATTAATGAAGTGAAGATCTATTTTTAAATTTGTTGAGATATTTGGCATCATTTGAAGTTAAATATGTATATAACGAAAATATTTATATATAACGTTGAAATATGTGTTTATGGCACGTGTGTTAGCTGATTTACATGTGTATAATAATTGAGATGAGGATGAAATAAGTTTGTGTGGATTTTCGTTTTATTGAAAAGTCATTGGCAAGTGCATTGGTTTTCTATAGATTATTTTTGCCAAGTCGCCAACTGTACTTACGTTCCACATAATGATCGTTTTTGTTTCTAAGTGCGTCTAATTTTGGCGTTGGTAGCTGTCGGATTTCTGACGGAAAGGATAATTCTGTGAAAAATACTTGCATCTAATTGCATTGTTGACTGAATATTAAGAAAGCAAGATGGTGACACCAGAAGAGAAGGAGAATTTGATGAACATTGCAAATGAGCAGGAGCTGTCAGAGGAGGTGAAGAACAAAATGGTTCTGGAGTTTGATGAAAGTGCCGAAGAAACGCAACTGACGCTGGAGGAACTCTTTCATCTGGGGCAAAAATATTTCAAGGGTAACTTTTTATTTTAGGCTTACACAGTTTTCTCAAATTAAATATTAAAATAATTAACCACAACCATGTATGGTACAAAAATACATAGATAAAATTATGAATAAATTAGAAAATAAAGATAGATTGGTGTGCAATGAATACCAATAAAACATTTATTTATTTACTAGTCTTGCATGCATCATATTCTGAATAGTATTGTAGACTCATTATCATCAGATTTTTACTTAATTTTTTTAATTTTTTTTAGACCACTCATCAGATGAAGAGATATCACATTCTGATCGCTTAAAATTAAAAAGTTTCATAAAACAAGCTAAACATGGCAAATATCAGTCTAACGTCATTTCTGATTGTGTCTATTCTGAGACCATTGGTGACCAAAGAATGTAATGATTTTATTTCTTTTAAATTACTAAATTTAAAATTATGTTGTGATTTTCACATATCTTTTATTGGTCACATATTTTTCACTCTTTATTGTTCTGTTCATATTCATCATTTAAAATTTTAAAATGCTAGTTTTTATTCTTTCCCCAATCCCTAATTGCAGTCACTATTGGGAGTCTTTAGGGGATATGTCCCAGGAGGATGCTATGAAGAACTTTCTAGATGCACTGATTAGTTTCATGCCTGATTTTATAACATATGTTAGATCTAATAACTTAAATTCTGAAGAAAATATAGGAAGGTTTATATTTATTTTATATATATATATATATACTCTATAAATTATTTCATACATATGTCATACATTTTATATATGACTATAAGACATTTCTATAATATATATATATATATATATATATATATATATATATATATATATTATATATATATATATAGATGTATATCTATATATATATTTACCATATTTTGTATATTTATATCTGTCTGTGTGTGTATATATATTTGTGTTAATAATAGTAATAATAATAACTTATTATTCGTTAATATTAATAATTATTTTAAATATTTTGTGTGGTAGTGAAAACTCAAGTGATGACGAGAGGCAGGAATATGAGATGCTGCTTAAAAGAGAGGAGATGAGGCTTAGAGATGCTAAGATGAAGTGAGAGAATGATGATATAATATAATAAACCGTAATATTATTATATCTATAATAATAGTGATGATAATAAATGATAGATAACATCATTTTAAGAAGCATAAAATGGCTATAACATGTAGTACAATTATCATTACATTACAATCATAATAAAGGAAGAGGATCAAAGACTGCTTGGACCAGCAGACAGCCATTCAGTACAGGCAGTATGCCAAACAGCAGGTCCCTGATAGCGAGGCTGAAGTAAGTGAAAAATTATCTGAATGATGATAGTAACAATGGCTCTTGCAGCTTGTGATGCATGGATTCGTGCATATTGCTCCATGTTGCCAGATGTTTCTAATTCTTTGGAGAAATAACTAAAAGTTAACTAATTAATAATTATATATTATTATGATTATATTTGTTATAATTATTAGTGATTATCTTATAATTAATAATAATGATTTCCAAATTGATAGCAAGAGGCGTTGATTGAGCAGTTACAGGAACAACATTACGAACAATACATCGATCAAGTAAATTTTTCATCTATCACTATCATCATCTTTATATTATTTATTCGATTTATAATTATTAATATAATAATAATATTATTAATATTATAATTATTAATATTATTATTATTATTATTATCATTTTTATTATCGCCGACGATTTAGGTCCACAACCAGCAGCTAATACATCAGAGACAGCAGTACTACCAGATCCAGTTGGCTTTGAAATCTCAACAGCACCAGCCATCATTCCTCAATGTCAATAATAATAATAACGATGATGATGATGATGATAATAATGATAATAGTAATAATAATAATACGCTGGGTTCATATTCCATAATAAGGAATGATAAAAATGTTGACGGTGGTGGTGGCGATGCTAATTCTAGTCAACAAAGCAAGTTAACAACGACCACCTCATCATCTCCTGCTACAAAAACGACATCATCATCATCATCATCTGCTGCTGCAACTTCCGTTGCTAACGACACTGATGATGTTAACAGTGATAATAACAACGCCACGAATGACGGTGATGATGAAGATGATGATGTCGATAATGATGGATTGATTGTTGATGGTTAGAGGGTTGTGTATTGTTAATGCTTACAAAGTTGATTGATTGGTTGGTTGGTTGATTGATTGGTTGGTTGATTGATTTATTGACTTCTTAGTTGGATATTTATAAATTATTCAATTTTCATGATCAAATAAGTAAATAATTAACTGATAGATAAATGAATGAATGAACGAATTGATTGACTAAATCTTATTGAATGATTGATCGATTGATTGTATAATTGATTGAAGAAGTGAGTGGTTTGTTGATTAAATGCTTGATTGTTTAATTGATTAGTTGGATTAATTGATGTTGCCTGATTGATTGATTATTTGATCAGTTGACTAAATGATAGATGAAATATAAGTGAATGACAACCAACCAATTATGATAGAAGAAATATAATTGATTGACAACCAACCAATTAGATAACTTTATGATGCACAACATGCCACCATTGATTCCTGCCTCACTCTGGACCAGATCCGATATAAAAGAATTCAAAGACTCCATCAGAAAATCTCCTGAAAATTGTATCAAAGTCGGCTCTCTCTCTACCGCCACAGTTAGTTTTGAATGAATGAATGACGAATGAATGAACGAACGAACGAATGATGGATGGGTGGGTGGGTGAATACATGGATGAATGAATGTTAAAATTGTATTAAAGTTGGTCTACTTCTAGTTTGTTTAGTTTAGTCTGCTGAATGGATGAGTCTTTTTTGAAATAGAAACGTGTGTATGAAATCTCATTTCATTAACTTAGTGTTCAATCTTTTGGAAGAAACTTATACCTGTCCTACTGACCTGGTCAATGGCAATTCACAAACTAACGACAAATCCTTAATTCCATAATCCCTAATCGACAGGTAAAAGTCCCAACACACGAAGACGGCACCAGGATATTCTGGGAGTTCGCCACGGATTATTATGATCTAGGATTCGGGGTTTACTTTGAGTGGACGTTGAATCCTCAACCTGACGTCACTGTACAGGTCTGTGAAAGTAGCGACGAAGAAGACGCTGAAGAAGATGCTGAGACTGGTCAGTTTGATGATTGAAAAATATAAATGTGCACACACACAAACATACACATACTCATACAATTATACATACACACACTTACACAAACAAACACACCTACAAATATACACACACGCACACACAGTTTCAACAGACAAAGGTGACATTGAGAAGGGAACTCGAACAAGAAAAGAAGGACCACCAATGGATGAAATTATACAAGTAAGCTATAAATAGTATTTGTTACTGAATATTCGTTTTTTCTACAATCATTAAGAGCTGAATAAATGAAATAAGCAACTTTCAAATTAACTTGATGTTCTACAGATACACAGAAGAGATTGCCACGAAGAGGTATATTGCGGGAGCCATATATACCCCGGTCGTGGCCTATATCACCTTAAATTCGATAACTCTTACTCACTCTGGAGATCTAAAACCGTGTATTTCAAAGTTTTCTATTCAAAATGATCTCGTTATTGTTATTAATGATGTTGTTGCTACTATAATAATTTCTACTATATCTTATTGTTTTAAATGTGTTTAACGTCTCTATCTATATATACACGTGTGTGTGTGTATATATATATATATATATATATTATATACATATATATATAGTAATAAAAATATATACAATGTATATATATATATATATATAGTACATACAAGAAAGAAAATTGAAAAGACAAACTTTAAATTGATTAATGTCAACAATTCGGTAGAATTCATACAATGCTGTATAAAATGTGGTCTTCTAACTCTTTATATATATATATACTATATATATATATATATGTATGTAATTACAGTCAATCAATACAGCCATTTTTGTTTACATTTGAATGTAACGTAATTTGTAATATTAATAATAACAATAATGTTAATGTTGAGTTGTTAATTTAATTTGTCGTACATTGTAAATCGATCATCTGCTCGTTCAAGCGAATTTTAATGCCTGCTTTGTCAGTGTGTCTCGCTGCATTTGTAGATGTGAGAATGTGTAAGTTGATGTCACGTTGTGTTTTGTGACTTAATTAATGAATTGATGTAATGAATTGATGTAGTAGTATTATCAATGTCAAAATGTAATGACTGATGTAAATATTTTGATTCTATCATGATCCAATTGATGATTGATAACCACCATAGTAAAAAAAATTACATTTTTTCCGATCATAAACTTTTTTTTATGTAGATATTTATTCTATTCTCGAATTGGGTTTTATCAAATTTTTTACGTGTATCAATTTTTAAAAATCACGCATTAAATGTGATTTTACTGTAATGTTAAAAGATGAACATCTTGAACTCTCATGCACTGATTTCAAATATAATAACTTAGGTAAACTAAGTAGATCTCTCAATCAAGTTTATATATCTATAATAAACGTATATTATTTGTTATTATTAATATTGTTTTATAGTAAGAATTACTGCTATAATTAATAATAAGCTTCTTGCTGTTTTGTATATTATGCACAGCTAAAAACAATCTACACCAGTATGTGTATAGCTTTATGTACATACATCAGTATTTGGTAATGTAACACACACACACACACACACACACACATATATATATATATATATATATAAGTAGTTGTAATACTAAATGGAGCTTGCTTTTCCGTTGTTGATGTCTTTGGTTGATACTATCGTTAGTTAATGTAATGTAATGTAAATATGATTACTTCTGTCAGATTTTTTTTTTAGATTTGTTCGTTAATGTAATTAAATTGAAAATAATAATGATAATAATAATAATAAATTATGATAAGTGTTATCATTATTTATTATTATTATTGTTATAAATTTTAACCATTATACAACTTGAAATGTGTATGAAATTTCATTTTAATTAAAATAAACTGCATAATACGGATCATTTAACTAAGTTAATTATATTATATATAGATGCTATTTATCAAAGGACGCATGGGATTTCGTTATTTATTGCATACCATTCTCGTTAAATAAAACAACGGTTGTACGCATGTGTGTATTGCATTTTGTTTGTATCAATATTTATGTGGCAGTGGTAGTGACGACTACGACCTCAGAATCCGCGATAGAGCTTTAACTGATGTGAGATTTAGGCCAAGTCTCTTCGTTTTAGTGTACAACATCGGAAATGAAACTGTTCGGAAGATATAATTATAGTTATTATGGATAGAAAATTTATTATTATGGTTAGTATTATAATTTAATTATTATTATAATATTAATAATTTACGCAGATGATAATGATGATCATAAAAACGAAGAGGATAACGACGATGACGATGTGGATTGGAAATTAATCCGATTCAAAATCAACAAAAGTATCATTAATAATTAAAAATAATTATTATAAATATTATTATCATAATTATATTTATTATTAATGAATTATGAATAAATAATTGAAAAATCTCTCGGACCGTCTTGTAGCTCGCTGATGGTAGAAGCCTCAGGTAGACCATACCAATGTAGAAACAAGGATAATAATGTTAGCATCTTTAAGATAGACTGCTGTTGGTGTGGCTGTCGTTGATGTAGCTGCTGTTGATGCAGCTGCTGTTGCTGCTGTAGAATGTTAATGATGTCGTCGTTGTTGTTGTTGGCGGTGGTAGTTGTAGCGGTACAGTTGGATAGCTTTCCTGAGATATAGCTATTGAATACTGATTTGAAATCTGCAGAATTATCGTTGGTAATTGTTTTTTCTTAAACACTTTATTAATTAATTATAACTACACGCCACCAACCAACCAAGAAATCAATTATTTAATCAATTAACCAATCAACTATTTAATTAACCGATCGATCAACCAGTCAATCAATTAACCAATCAACTATTTAATTAACCAATCAATCAACCAGTCAATCAATTAACCAATCAACTATTTAATTAACCGATCAATCAACCTGTCAATCGAGTAACCAATCAACTATTTAATTAACCAATCAATCAACCAGTCAATCAATTAGCCATCGTCAATCAAACTAAACCGACAAACCTCTATCGTCTGCCATCTTCAACAACAACCTCTCGACATTAGTGGCCGTTGAAATTAGAAACTCCTCACCGACGATTTTCAACGACGGTGAAGACGGCGACGATGTGGAAGGATCCCTGACGAAGACCTCGTTAAAATAGGCAGACAGGATTTTGAACTGCCACACTAGGAATGGTTGGCTGTTGGTTACATCAGTCTTCAGGATGGATAGGATGCTCTGTTTGTCACGCAATGATGATGATGGTGATGATGTCGTAATAATAATAATAATAATAATTATAATAATAATGATCATAATAATGTTGACGAGAATGAAAAAGACGATGACAATAATGTTGGATGTTATAAACATTAATATGATCAACAAGATATAATAAATGCATATATTCATACGCACACATACATATATACATACTTACATATATACATACATACATACATACATACATACATACATGTATGTATGTATGTATGTATTTTTTGAACTAGCCCAACCCTCGATGGATTTTTTACCTGTTTGCATCGAGGTTCTTGGCCCGATGGACAACAACACTTCAATATTTTTTAAAAAGATTTGCAAAATGATAAGTGGCAGGTCTGGCGACAGCAGAGAGCTATTTTTCGCCATGAATTATATATCTTGTTTGCTGCAAAGGTTTTTGCGCGTCTGTGTTACCGAAAATGTTCAATTAAACGCCGACGTGAGCGAATAACGAGATATCAATTGTTAACCGATTTTTTCAGATGTTTGACTGTTTAGTGTCACTCATCGCTGATTTGGTTTTAACATACATACATACATACATACATACATACATACATACATACATACATACATACATACATACATACATACATACATACATACATACATACATACATACATACATACATACATACATGTTGATACATGCATTCTGGATGGAGTGCAGTGCTGTGCGAGACCAGGGACATAGATAAAAGTTAAACTCGGAAACGATTGCATGCCTAACCATGGCTTGTTCATCAAAACGGGTTCATACATACATGCATACGCACATACATGCATACATACACACATACATGCATACGTACACGAGTACATACATACATACTTACCTGGTGTACATCAATTTGGTCGGGTAATACTTCAGTGGTGTCGTTGTATAGATATTTGTACATTATTGACGGTAGCTTGTATGGCGTTATTACCTGCTAAATATTTGTATGTTTTTGTTGTTAGTAAAAGAACGAACGAACGAACGAACGAGTGAAAGAAAAGAAGAAAGAATGAATGATAAACGAGCAAGCAAATGAATGAAAAAAAAGGAATATAAAAGTGAATCTATAATAATAACCTTTACATCGGCATCTTCATTTGTCGATAAGAACATTTTAGAATAATCCAGAAAGTAAGAATTTATCGTCGGTAGGCCAATGTCTTTTTGCTGTTTGTGAAATAATAGTAATAAAAATAATATTAATAATAACAGAAAAATAGCAATCCAAGTTATTAATTATAATAACGGTCTTAACTTGCAGCAACCGAGTTCGAACGCAAGGGGCTACCTACCCGTCCGTATACAGAATATTTGTGTTTGTATATGTGTGTGTGTACGTAAGTATGTATACATGTGTATGAGTGTGTGTGTAGTACACTGTAGTAATAATTATTTTATTATGATTATAATTAAGACGTTAATATTATTATAATTAAGGACGAGTGTACTTTGAATAGCCTTTCGATGAGTTCGTTTTTTTCCTCAGCAGCGTCAATGCCATTTGTGCTGTTCTGTTTTTGGTTGGAATATGAAAATTTAAAAAAAAAACCATTTAAGTCAATCAATTAAAGAGTAAATCAATCAATCAACCAATGAGTAAATCAATCATTCAATCAATCAATAATTCATTCATTTAATCAATCGGCGATGAACCAACCGATTTAAGTGTTTTCCCAGAGCTGTTGGTCTTTCGTTTAACATACAAACAGCCATGACCAAACAAAACCGATCTTTGATTACATGAATGTATTAATGTTAATATGTAATCTTCGATTACAAAATAGTAGAAATGTATAATCTTTGGTTACGTGACGGCGTAGTAAATTTAATCTTTGGTTGCCTGATCTAGCACTACGTATGATATTATCTTTGGTTATAGACATTACAATACAAATAAACTGAAGAAAACAGCTAACTAAATAAACAGTATTGATAATAAAAACAACAATATTAATAACAAAATTTAAAATAATGTGTTGTTGAATGATGAACATAAAGCTAACTTGAGCGAGTTCCAATTAACGCTATCTTTGAATGTAACATTCCAATACTGTTCATCTGTTATGTTCACCTAAACAATAAACATCATCATCATCAACATCATCTTTTTCTTCATTATCATCATCATCTTCTTCATCATCATCATTTCTTAAAACATCATCATCATCATCTCTGTAAACATCATCATCACCATTATTACAAAAATCATCAACATCGTCACAGAAACAGTCGTTTTTTTCATCATAACCAACATCATTATCATCGCTATCGTCATCATCTCTTGTCAACACTATCATCATCATCATTATCATCTTCATCATCATCATCATCATCACCTCTGACAAAGTTTCCAGTTCAGGTAACAGAACAGGAGCTGTCATCTGCACGATCTTTCCACTATCCTTCAATTTGTGAAGTATGGAATGATTGAAAAACTTGAAATAAATAAAAGAGAGAAGAAAGAGAAATAAAGAGAGATAGTTACGGAGATGAGAGAGTACGATAGTGAAAGAAACAGAAAGAGCGAGAGAGAAAGAGAAAGAAAGAGAGAGAGAGAACTACCCCTTTAAGATTTATGATTGATGTATGAAATATGAAACGGTTGAAAAAAAAGATTCAGAGAAAGAAAGAAAACAAAGAGAGAGAGAGAGAAAGAGAGAGAGAGAAAGAGAGAGAGAAAGATAAAGAGAGAGAGAGAAAGAGAGAGAGAGAGAGAGAAAAGAAACGCCATCAGCAAACCTTATATTTGACGGACACCTTGACATAGCAGGCCTGATTCGTATCTACATTCCTAGCTATCAACAACCTCCTCTCGACAGCGAGCACATACATGTGCCTGAGAGCCTGCAAGTGAAATCTGGAGGAATCATGAAGATTTATTTTCACCGTGAAAGCATACATGAAGTGAAAGAAACGATAACTGTCAATGATAATCAAGATTAAAAGTATATATATATATGTAGTAAAATGACATGAACTGATCTCCGAAGCTCGTCATCCTATTAAAAGAACGACTACCACGAGAGCAGATCAGTCCCAAATGCGGTTCATTTAACTTGCATTTCTATCGCAGTAAATACTATAGGACGACGAAATTGCTGTATAGATAAGGTAGTCGATAAATTAATTCATCAGTCCATATATATATTAAGTTAATGAGGGACAAATCAAAAGTATTAAAACAACCTCAAGGGGATTGTTATAATAATAATAATAATAATAATAATAATAATGATAATAATAACAACAATAATAATGATAATGATACGCCAGCAAATGTCTTCGAAACCTGTTATCATTAGCGTGTATAGGCCACTTGGGAAAGAACGCGCAGAACATAGCTGCTATGGCTTCAGGTTTCGTTGATAAGGTATATCTGTATCGTCATCATCTTTAGCATCATTATCATCGTTAACATCATCATCATCGTCGTCATTGTTTTTACTATCATCATCGTCTGCGTCATTGTAACCTACCTAAGTAGTAAAGCTCTAGTCATCCAAATCTACGTCATCATCATCGTCGTCGTCATCATCATCATCAGAACCTACTTTCCGCCTCCAAGCACCAGCAAACCGCAGGCCATCCCAATCGCCATATGGTTGCCGTAGTGCACGTGGGTGTTGATGCGTGACCTAAGATGGCGACAGATTCTTAGTAAGGGTAGGTACCCGGTACCGCACATGACCTTGATATCATTTGGTATCATTTGGTATTTTTTGGTATTATTATTATCAGTATTACTATTATTATTATTATTATTTATTACGTCATAAAACTGGATATAACAACTCACCACGGATATAGTAAGAACAACGAGACAAAAACACTGTTTCAATACATATCCATCTGTGCTTCTACTACTGCTGCTGCTAATATTACTGCTACTACTTCTACTGCTGCTGCTACTACTACTGCTGCTACTACTACAACTACAAACAAAATAAACAACCACTAACCATAGACATACTGAGAACGACGACGCACAGACACTGCTCCAGTGTATACCTCCCAGCCATTTGTAGAGAGCTAGGTCTTTTTTGCCAGCGCATAATCCGGTCGAAACACTTGTGCTACATAAATTAATTATGGAATAAAATAATATAATATTATTATAATTATTATAGCCGTAATTATTACCAAACAATTATAGGCTTTCAGATCAGCTGAGCCAGCGTATTTCAGTGCAATGACCATACATCCGCCGGCCATTATGTTCACGTACGATTGACTGTTTGATTGGTCCATTGGATAATGGAGTGATTGGTTGATTGACTAATTAGTTAATAGATTGATTGATTAGTTAATAGATAGATTAATTTGACATTGAATGATTGATGGATTGCTAGATTAATTGGAGGAATGAATGATTGATTGAAGAGTTGATTGACAGAGTTGATAGCAGTAGTAATGGTGTATTTAAATTTGATAGTTTTATTTAACTACTAATACCAACAGGTTGTCTAATGGTAATTAATTAAGAATTAATTAATTAATTAATAAAGCAATTTACTATTTAATTAACCTCATATGTTCTAGATCAACAGCCATCTCGTCATTTTGAGCCATGTTGCACTTGTCAAAGGCGCACTGCTTTATTATCTGCGCAATGAATAAACTAAATTAATGGATGAATGAATGAATGAATGAACGATCAATCAATCAATCAATCAATCAACCAACCTTAGGTATGTTTTTATCAATCCATTTCATTGTAGGCTCAACATGTTTCCACATTACCAGCCCATAACCTATAGTCTGTGTTTGGTCACAACAACAACGACAATGGGAACAATCTTTCATTTAGCAATAAAATCAACGAAAATGGCAGTAAAAATAAAATAAAATAATGAAATGTCAAATGCAATGAATAGAGTATTAATCTGCAAGGCTCATCATTCGAATCGAGAGGAGAGTACGACCAGAGTTAATTAGCTTTAAAATTGATTCGTTTCACATTTCTGTCGCAATAGATAGCGTACGACGATGATAATAATAATAATATTAACGATAACATCAAAAAGAATAACAACAACAACATTAAAAATAATAATAATAACGACAACAAGAGCAACAAAAACCAACCCTTAACATCAGGAGGTCTGGTTTTACATTTTCCAGAAGAGATGGTGTGTCTGGGGTTGTTAGCCATTCTGCTACTGAACTGTTTGAAGGTGTGTGGGTACAATAATCATTATTTTTTCGTATTATTCATCTATTTTCTCTCTCTCTCTCTCTCTCTTTCTCTCTCTCTCATATACACATACATACAAAGTCTCTCTCTCTCTCTCTCTCTCTCTCTCTCTCTCTCTCTCTCATATACACATACATACAAAGTCACAAAAAACCATTAGGATAAAAACGCAAGACTAAAAAAACACACACACACACATACACACACACACACACACACACACACACACACAAATACATACATACACACATACAGACCTATTCATAGAGTTGAAGAACATGAGGCTGAGGGCAACCACAGCTCCAGGCCCTGTGACGTCAACATTGACGCAATCGCCCTCCTTTATCTGGCAGCTTGTTGACTTAAACTTCTCTCTATGAATGTTCGACTGTTTGTGTGCGTGTTTGTGTTTGTTTTTGTGCGTGTTTGTGTTTGTTTTTGTGCGTGTTTGTGTGTGTTTTTGTGTCGGATTTGAATTTCCCTTCATGCGAATTTGGCTATGAATGAATAAATGTGTATTATATATTGGGTGTGAATTAGTTTGTCTGTGAACTTTGGTGTGAACGTAGGAGTGTATGGGAGTGAATTAAGAGTGAAACGAACTGATAACAACAACAACAACAACAACAAAATGAACAACACTCGTCAACATCATCAACAACGAACCAATGGCTTCCTCTTCTTTCCGTTCATGTAGTAGTACAAATGGTCAGGCATCTCACTGCCTGATATCTCCAACAGGTCGGTCCCCTTCTGTTAAAATTATTATAATTATAAATATTATTATTATTAGTAGTAGTAATATAATTATTACTTTATGATTATTATAACTTATAAATTAAATTTTGATCAAATGAGAACCAGACACATCAAAATTAGCCAGTCTCGGCCATTTAAAAATAGGGATCATTGATAGTCCCCAACCCTTCCAGCCTCAACATTTGTCAGAGTGGCCCTTCTCTGGCCCCCCCCCCCCCCCTATGTGTTAATGCAACGAGCGAAACACGAATAGATACTAAACACAGTAGGCCCAACTTACAGCTAGCATTACATTGCCCAGAGCAAAACCAGATGCCAACGAGTAAGACTCTCTATCGAAGCTGTTCTCCATCTCTGGTCCAGGAGGTCTGCCTATAATTATAATTATAATAATGAATAATTATAATTATAATGAATAAATCAACCAAGCATTCAATTAATTAGCCAATTATCCAATTAACCAACCAACCAACCTATCTCGGTCAGAAGAACTTCTGATATATGCCTGTGGGCTGAACCCTGGTATACTAATCCAATGCCATAGATGCAGGCCACCTATAAATAATAATAATAAAGTAATAATAATAATAATAACAATAATAATAATAAGACATACACAAGCAGACATACTTGTACACAGTGGGGAACATCTAGCTCAGTAGAGGTCGGTGGAAGTAGTGATGAAATGTGTATACTGAGAGTCCTAACTATCATCATGTCCATGCTGCCTCGTCTGTATGTGTGTGTGTACGTGTGTGTGTTTGCGCGTGTGTATTTGACGTCTGTATGTAAATGTTTGTAAATGTATATATTACAAATATTTAGAAAACTGTGTGTATATGTTATGTGTATTTTAAGCCTTGTGTATTTTAAAGAATAAATGTGTGTATATATACATATATATATATATATATTTGTCTGTTTGTACGCTTGTCTATTTGTGTATACGCAAATTATTGTATGTGTGTATGTGTGTGTGTGTATGTCCGTTTATGCGTGAGCATGAATGCGAATACAAACTTGTTAGCAGACATTCCTAACAGTAATCCAATACTGATCATTTCATTGCCCTGGTTTTAAGAGATAAAAATATATAAAAAAAAAAGTTATTTATAATTATTATAAATAAATAATTTGGATATAAACTCACACACACACAAAGGCACTCTCACACACACACAGACAGATAAACAAACACATACACAAACGTATACACACATATATACCTTGACAGAGCCCATGCAAAAATACAACATACATACATACACAGGAACATCAGGCATACACAGAAATACCTTGATCAGGTAATCATGCACGTTGAGCGTAGCCAAATCAGAAAGATGACCATTCAGACCGTGCCCCATTAAAAACCCTGCATGCTCATTGGTCAGTTTTTCGCTCTTCATCTTATTGAATAAGACCCACGTTGGTTCCATCTGTTGTTACGTCAATCAACCAACCAACCAATCATTCACTCACTCAGTTACTCGCCAACCAACCAAACAATAAATCAGTTAATTTATTAACTCACAAATCAATCAATCAATTAATCAATCAATCAATTAATCAATCAACCAACCAACCAATCAATCAACCAATCATCACCCACTCAGTTATTCGCCAACAAACCAAACAATAAATCAGTTAATTTATTAACTCACAAATCAATCAATAAATCAATCGATCAATCAATCAATCAACCAATCAGAATGAACCAACCTGAGAGGAACTGGTGAGCCTCAACCCGGCAGCAACTCCATTATGAAATTGTGGCCAGTCTGTTAGGTTACCAGGAAGGTCGATATGAGTCATCTCGATTATATTGTTCCTTTATTAATTAAATTATAATTAATTAATTTATTTATTAACTAATTAGAAAATAACCCCAAACGTACATTTTGAATGTTAATTTCCGAAACTCTTTCACTATTCAACAATAATAAATGTTGAAAGGCTCTTTGCAATTTAAATATTGAAAGGGTCTAAAAACCAAAAATTTGCAATCACACATACACACACACATGCACGCACATACACACATATACGCAAACACACACACGCGCGCGCGCGCACACACACAAACACCTTGGAGGCACTCGACCAGAAAGACATAACTTGGGCACCGGTATTGGTTCAGTTGGTACTGTCAAATAAGTACCCAATGTAAGCATGCCTCTGCATAAATTATAATAAATTATTGTTATAACTATAACAGATCAATATGAAAAATTATAATAAATTATCAAAAATTATGTTAATTAGACCTGCCATAACTCACCTGCCAACTGATAAGGACATCGTTCTGATGCTGATAGCGTACAAGTACTTCTCCTGTTCATCAATGAACTCGTGGTCACTAGAGACATTTATAATATTATAATTAGCTGTAGTCTATCGTAATGATGAATATTTATTAAGTATTAATAATAAAAAGAAGAAGAAAAAGAGGAAGAAGAAGAAGAGGAAGAAGAAGAAGAGGAAGAAGAAGAAGAGGAAGAAGAAGAATTAAAACCGACCTGACACCAGGTTTTTGTTGAATGGCGACTCTGATAGGCAATGAACTTTGCAGTAATTTTTTGATCTCCTTGATCCTCAAATCTTCGCTAAATCTCAGTTTAAGTATCTTTGCAAAGTAATTATGAATAGGTAATTATAAATAATTATATTATTATTGTTAATTATTCAAATAATAATAATAATAATCAGTGCCTCAGTATCTAGATGATCCATGCCATCCCCTTCCTGCTTGCTATCAGCCAGCAAGTTGCTTTCATTTTCGAAATTCTTCAGTCGCTCTTCGTGCTTAGCATCATTATCATGACTCTTCCTACGAAGATTCTGATTGGCCAGATCCTCTCGTCCTGATTATGCGATTGGTTTAAGTTTGAAAAATGGATGGATTGATTGATTGATTGATTGATTGATTACCCAATAAACCCTTCAATAAGTCAGTCAATGAATCAAACAACCAATCAATCAACCAACAAACAAACCAACTAACCAATCAACCAACCAACCAACCAACCAACCAATCAACCAACCAACCAGCCAACCGACCGATATAATGATACATTTCCGTAGTCCATCCAGTGTTGGGATGCATCCGACAATGATGAATTGACTCGATGATTGGCAGTCGTAAACATGGAGGAAGATTTTTATCTATGCTGCTTGCTAATTGGTTAGTTAGTTGATTGATTGATTTATTGATTGATCGATTGACTGAGCGGGTGATTGATTGATTGGTTAGTCGATTAATTGGATTGACTGATAGGTTGTTTAATTAAAATAAATAAATAATTACATAATGTATTGATCGCCTGGTTGAATGATTGATTCATTAATATTTAAAAAAACATAGGTAGACACAAGCTAACATACAAAAAACATACAAAAAACAAACGGACATCCAAACAGACATACAAACAGACATACAAACTAACCCAAAACCGTTAAACGAAGCACTTTAGCAAAAACATCATCGCCACCACCACCACCACTATTACTACTACTACCGCCAACAACACAACAACAACTATTATTATTATTATTATTGTTGTTGTTGTTGTTATCATAGTAACTCAAATATTTCATAACATCATCGACATCAACGATAGCAAGAGGCATTGTTGGCGACTGATTTGGAGTTAATGTTATTAATGGCTTTTGTTGCTGTTGTTGTTGTTGTTGATGATGATGTTGTTGCTGTTGTTGTTGTTGTTGCAGCTGACGTTGTTGAGCAAATAAAGAAAACGAATTAGATAGGTTGGTTGTTGTTTGCGGCTGTGGTGACTGTAGTAAGATTAACTCTTGTCGACGTAATTGTTGTGCTGTTAAAGTTATCTGTGGAGTTGTCATCGCCGCTTGCATTGTTGTTGCTGCCTGTGTTGTTGTTGTGGCTGCTGTGGTTGTTGTTGTTGTCTGCTGTGAGATGCTTTTTAAATATTTACTCATTGTTGTGTGGCTGTCGTTGTTTTCATTTGATGACGTCGACGATAATTTTGGAATCAGTCTAATCACGTATATCTGATGAAGTTTGTGTACGTACGCATGTACGCATGTATGTACGTACGCATGTATGTATGTATGTATGTATGTATGTATGTATGTATGTATGTATGTATGTATGTATGTATGTATGTATTATCGTTGTTGCTGTAAGGAGCTTTTATAGAGAACATTGAAAAATAAGAATAATAAAGAAAACTTTATACCATTATAATGTGCTGGACTCTCAATGTTTGACCTGGTATGTATGGAAAAGGTTGCAACTGGTGGTGTAGCTTGTGAGGTAGAGATTGCTGCTGCTGTTGCTGCTGTGGTTGTTGTTGTTGCTGCTGCTGCTGTTGTTGTTGCTGCTGTTGTTGTTGTTGCCGTTGTTTCTCTTCATGCTGTCGTTGTTGTTGTTGGGTAGAAATGAATTTGTAGATCCAATCAAATATGCTTGGGGGTTTTGAATCGAAAAACGCTGGCACCTGAGAAGCTAATTCAAATGAATGAAGAACCTCAAGAGAATACAGACGAATATATCACTATTATATATCGGTCAAAAGGTCATATAGGAAACAAGCCAACAAAGTGCACATTACGCGCACACACACACACACACACACACACAACATACATGCACACACACAAATGCAAACACACACACAAAAACCAACCACTAAACAGACCAACAGGAAGTCTATCTGTCAAGCTAACATCGTCATCAGCACCTATTCCATCATCATCATCATCACCATCGCCATTGATGAGGTGATCATAATCATTACCCCCGCCACCCAACATAATGTTATTATCATTATCGTCGTCGTCGTTGTAATGTTCTAAAAATAGCTTGGGCACATCCCTGCTGTAGTAGTCCAAATAGGCAGCTAGATTCATGTGGCTGGCGATTTGGGGGGTTTAAAAATTAAAAACACAATAATGTAATCATAATAATTATAAATTATGAATTCGTCAAGAAAATCTATAGTAAGTAATAATAATTAAATATGAAAATATTTTGCAGTCGGCATAATATAATTGCATATTAATGGCTAATCATAATTTCCTAATATCCCTTTTTCTCCCCCCTCCCCCTATCGTTTCCTCTCTTTCTCTCTCTCTCTCAACGCATACACACACAGAGAGACACACACACAAACGAACAAACAATACAAACACATACAAAGCCATATAATGCAGTAGTTGGGCCATATCAAATATATCAGACTGAAGGGTTATATCCAACTTCATCTCCTTCAGGAAAAAAATATGAATTAATATAATTATAATAATAATAATTATTATAATTATAATTATTATAATTAATAATTATAATTATTACCAAAAAGTTACAAGCGTATATCTACCTCATGTAGAAGATGGAAAGCAAAAAAGATTGTATGTGCATATGGGTACAGTGGAGAGTTTTTGTTGACGGTGATTTGTTGAAATTTTTTTGTTGTTTGTTGTTGTTTTGTTGATGACGTCTGTTGTTGCTGCTGCTGTTGTTGTTGTTTAGTTGTGCCTTTTTTTATTCTCTGTAATCTTTGACACTGTTGTTTTTGATTATGTTGGGATTGAGACCTCAATTGTCCATCTAATCGCTGTTGTTGTTGCTGATGATGATGTTGTTTTTGTTGTTGTTGTTGATGATGATGTTGTTGTCGCTGCTTTCCTAGTTGATTAACGCCAGGAAAGGTGAATCCATTGAAGAACGACGACTTAAATCTTTTCATATTCAATGAGGCTAGCATATCTCTAAAGTTCTACGTGCGTATAAACACGTAATAATAACAATAATTAAAATAATAATATTATTATTACTATTATTATTAATTATATTAATTATAAAAAATAATTATAATAATTACTTTGTTAGTCCCTTCAAGAGAGAGTTTCATTTTTTTCTTTTTACAAGCTGGCGATGATTGCTCGAGTAGTGACTGAGAGAGAGAAAAAATTATTTTCCATAAAATAAATGAATAAAATAATAATCATTCATTTATTAATTCGTATATTCATTCAACCATTCACTTACTACGTCATTCATTCATCCAACTTTTGCCTGTTCATTCATTCAATCATTCCTAGACTGGCACATCAACGTAAATACATAGATATACACACTTACTTACACACACACACACGTACGTACAAGCATACAAACACACAAACGGACATGCATACATTTTTACACACACACACACACACGCACTCATACACACTCACACACTCACACACATACACACACACACACACAGACAAACATACTTCTCTAAATATAGGATTAGTACTCAAATTGATTCCTATTGACTCCAGTAAGCAGTTCACAAACATTTTCCATTCCGAACTCGAGCCTGGTGTGTTAATTGTTTTTATATTTACTTTAATATTCAACTAAACATTTCGAATCAACCATCCAATCAACAAACCCCAACCAATCAACCAACCAACTAACCAGCCAATCAATCAACCAACTAACCAACCAATCAATCAACTAACTAACCATTCAACAAATCAACTAACCAACTATCCAATCAATCAATCAATCAATCAATCGACCAACCGACCAATCATTCCCGGAGAATTTCTCTTCATATACCATTTACTGAACAGCGTCATCGTGGCATCTGCTGGTAGCATGCACCTCAAAACCTCCAAGCACATTCTAACTATTGACATTTTTAATATTATAATTGTTATTATGTGTTAGTGTGTGTGTGTTGTGTGTTTGTATTGTAACTATCAACATTTTTCAACATTTTTAATAATTTTTCAACATTTTTAATATTATAATTGTTATTATGTATTAAGAGTGTGTGTGTGTGTGTGTTTGTATGTGTGTATGTATGTTTGTGTATGTGTATGTTGTGTGTGTGTATGTTTGTGTGTGTTTGTGTTTGTTTGATTAGAAAAATATGACAGACGAACCCATGGTGTTTGTTGAAAATTCAGGCATTTCAATTCTAAACATATTGCCATCCGGAGATTCCTGCGTTCGTATTAATAAAAATAACAACAACAACAATAATAATAACAATAATAATAATAATAACAATAATAATAACAATAATAATAACAATGACATGGAAACATCGAAATCTAAAACCAAAACATATAAAATGAAATACAATGAGATCAAATCAAATATTATATAAATCGGAGGAGGGCAAACTTTTGGCTGTGAGAGCCACATTGGGAACTATTTTACCCTTGAAGGGCCGCATATGTACTTAAATAGCAAATTTTTTCGACTCGGGGGGAGAATTTTTTTATTTTTTCGAGATTTTTGGCTCCCTTTTTTGGTCATAATGTCCGGCTGACGTCCTTTTTTGGCGAACAAGGGCCGTATTAAATTGCCCACCCCTTAGTACATTCACGCACACACACACACACACAAACACACGTACAATTGAAAACTTAGAACAGGAGGCATCTCTCAGTGCACAACTTGCCAGATTCAAAAACTTGACGTCTGTCCTATTGAAGCTGTTGTTGCTGTTGTTGTTGTTGTTGTTGATTCCATCGATGTGACTGTTGTCATTGCTGCTATTGGTCATCCTGTTGTTGCTGGCGACTGTATAATGACGAAAATGATGAATGATGACAAACACACACACACACACGGACACACACACTCACACACACACACACACGGACACACATGCATACAAACTGACATACGCGCGCGCACAAACGCACACATAAACATACATACACAAACTCTTACATTGCACGTAAATGTCACTGTGAGATTTGTCCAATGGAACAGGAGATAATTGAACCTTAATTGGATAAGTTTTCAATCAATCAATTAACTAATTAATCAATCAATCAGTCAGTCAATCAATCAATTAATCAATCAATCAGCCAATCAATCAATCAAACAAACAGCAGCGCCAACTAACCAAGGCATCATCATCATCAAATTTAACTTCCATAGCACTCGCTGGCCGACTCGATGTAACCGGACCGTTGCCGAGATGACAATCATCATCATCATCCTCACCCTCGACATCATTATCATAAATGCCACACGCCACATCATCATTATCGCCACCGTACTTATTAACATTATTATTATTATTAAGCCTATTTTTGTTGTTTGGTCCCATTATAGCAATTTTACTGGCGCAATGGTTGACTAGATTCATAGTAGCAATGGTAGTGATGGTTGATGTTTTGGTTGTTGTGGCTGTTGATGACTTTGTGGCTTTTGTTGCCTTTGTCATCGTTGTCGTTGTTGTTGTCCTGGCAATCATTGGAGGTGCATTCAGTGTGAATAGAAGACCTGGAATCAGCAGCGCAGTCATCTGTTTGAACGTTTCAGAATTAAAATTGACGTTACGTTACAACACTAATTAATGGACTGTTCAATCAATCAGTCAATCAATTAATCAATCAGTTAATCAATCAGTTAATCAATCAATTAGTTAATCAATCAATTAGTTAATCAATCAATCAATCAATTACCTTGTGTGTCCCAGAATAGACCATGAGCTGAGAGTTCATATCTGATACAATCATCATCTGAGTCGACTAAGGAGAAAAAAAAACAGAAAATACAAACACGCGCACAACACGCACACATACACACGCACGCATATACACACACATACAAACATACGGGTAATGGAGAAACATCCCTAGCTTCAATACTATGCATATTACCAAACTTCCAAGTGCCTTTATTAAGATCTTCAGTATACTTAACGCATCTGAATGTTTAAGTTGGTTGGTTGGTTGGATGGATGATTGATAGATTGATTGGTTGATTGAAGAAATGAACAAACGAATGAATGAATGAATGAATGAATAAAGAAATTAATGAACGATTGATCAAGAAAATGACTGAGAAACTTTTCAATGAATGATGATTTGGTTGGTTAGTTGAATGGATAAACAACTAAATCGATGATCAACTAATTTACAGATAAATTGTCTGAGTGATTAAATGAATGAATGATTGAATGAATGAATGGTTGAATGATTGATTGATTGACCGATTGAATGAATGAATGGTTGAATGATTGATTGATTGACCGAATGAATGGTTGAATGAATGGTTGATTGATTGATTGATTGAATGATTGATTGAACCCACCTGAGCACCTTAAAAGACTTAACGTGAAAACAAAAAAACTTTTGATGGCTAAAGTCAGTTGTGAAGAAAACTTTGCTTGCTGGCTCTGCATCTCTATGGCGTAAGGGAGAAGTAAATTAACACAAGTAAATAAATAACATGACGCAACAACAACACAGATTAACAACAACAGCAGCATAGCATCATCAAGCAACAACAACAACAGCCAAGCAGCAACGAAAATGCAACAGCTTCTCAAACAGAACCCTAACCCCCCCTCAAAATAACAAGACCAACCTAGTGACGAGAGCCTCACTCCACAAATGTTCCAAGCAGATCTCCGGCTGCAGTGCAACATCACCAACGCCAAGGCCACCAGCAGCGCCAGCAGCAGCAGCAGCTGCAACAGCAGCATCACAATTGTTGTTATCGTGAATGGTTTGGAAAAATGATGATGAGGACAGTGATGAGGCAGGGTAGCATGACGGCGAGTAGATGCTCTGGAGAGGGGAGTTTGCACTGTTTCCCATCATCCAGTGCATCAGAGAGTGATGATGATGGTGGTGGTGGTGGTGGGGTTGATGATGATGTTGATGTTGCATTAGCTGCGGAGATTGCGTTCGACTGTTTTCAAGGGTTTGTGAAAATGGTAATGTGATGGAGAAAAAACTCAAAGTTAACAATGGATTGATGAAATTTAATTTTAAATTAAAACCATTTCAGACTGTCGAAAGTAAAAAAATAGATTAAAACCCACATACACACACACACACACACACACTTACATGCACACACACACACACACACACACGCACACGCACACACATTTAGACAAAATATCCACAAACCAACTTTCTGATACTCACTTAATGCCAGCAATTCTCATATTAAGAGACGGACTAGACAGGTAGGACAGCCCAAAGGACGGCGACTTCGAATTCATAGATGGAAAATGTGACAGGTCGAAACTGGGTGATAGACTGCTAAAAGTATGTCTAGACGACAGACTGTTAGAATGACAATATTTTGGGGTTATGTTAGCAGCTCTGGACGCATCACTGTTCCCTTTCGAGAGGCTAGACAGACCTGTTGAACCTAGATTAGTTGTGGCCGTTGTCGTCAGTGCAGTCGACGTCGAAGCGTTCATGTGGCCACCACAGGCGTATTCAACTTCCTGTTGGAAATACAATTTTTAGTGATTTTTAATCACAAACTACTACAGCTAGAGCCAACGATTATCACTTGAAATGATAATGCCACTGACCAGCCAACCGACCAACCAACCAACCAACCAAACCAAACAACAAAACCAACCTCATTATAAGCCCATCTAATAATCCAGACTGTGTGCTTGCTCGTCACGCGGTGGTAGGTGACAACAAATGGCAGCACGTCACTGGTGAATAAGATCTCCTGGTGTGGATCGACTATGAACTGTATCTGATCCCCTTCTGTGATTGGTGGATTTGTCAGTTGGAGATGAATAAATTATGCTAATGTTTAGGTTATTGAATTAATTAATGAACTAATCAACCAGCTAGTATTATGCATATGGCAATAATTGGATAACAATAGATATAATGCGAAATTCGCAGCTAATAATAGCAAAAACAGCATACCTGATCTGCTGATAAGAGGTACCAACTCTTCAAGTGGATGTGTAAGACTAAATAAAACAGGCAACATTCTTTGCTCCTGTTTGGCTTTACTGAAAATAAATTATTATTATTTGTAGTAGTAGTAGCAGCAGTAGTAGTAGCAGTAGTAGTAGCAGTAGTAGTAGCAGCAGCAGCAGTAGTAGTAGTAATAGTAGTGGCAGCAGTAGTAGTAGTAGTAGCTGTAGCAGTAGTAGTAGCAGTAGTAGTAGTAGTAGTAGTAGCAGTAGTAGTAAAAATAGTATTGCTAGTAGAGTTAATTTTAGTGATAGCATTGCAATCTTACCCGATCATTATTATTATCATCATTAGTAGTTGTTGCTATAGTACCTGTAGCAGCTGAAGCTGAAGCAGCAGCAGTAGTAGTAACGACAGTGTCAACAACAACAGCAACAAAAATAAAAATTTTAAAAATAATGAGAATAATAACTCTTTATTGGAAAGTTCCTTATCTGTGACGTTTCTTTCAAAAAGCAAGGCGTTTTTAATGACCCAAATTTTTTTAATCTGGAAAAAAAATAAAATTCCGCTTAATTCTTATATTTTAATATTATTAATATTTCATTTTTCGATTACCAGATTACCGATTTTTTTTCTATCTATTTAAACATGAATGAATTGTGAATTAAATCATGAATGAATGGAGCGAGGAATGAATGAATAAAATAATTTAAAAAAAAAAAGATTAAATTATAAATTTAAAAAAAGTAGTTTACTGGAAAAAATAGAGCAGATAGGTAATCCTTTCCATCGTTGCAGAAAAATGAAATACTGCTATCCTCAACAACGCATACGCAAGATTGAATGCTGGCCGTCGTCGTTGTTGTGGCTGAAAAATTATGAATAAATTTGATTATTGCTAATTATTAAATATAATCATTACTAATTAACAAATTTAATTATTACTAATTATTAAATTTAATTATTACAAATTATTAAAATTAATTATTACTAATTATTAAATTTAATTATTACTAATTATTAAATTACTTTAGTTTGTTTTAATTTGTTAATTTAGGAGTATTTATGTGAATGTGCAATCTTCACCTGAGCCAAAATTATTGATGATGTTGTTTTTTAACTTTTTATCTGATGTAAGACTGGATGGTATGAGGAATGAACACCACAGAGCCTAAAATAAGAAAATAAAAATAATTTAACAAATAATTCAACAAAATATTAAACTCTAATTAATCAACTGAGAACTAAACCAAAAAAATCTTATTTAAATCAATGTTATAACTAAGTGATGGCTGAAATGACAATATGTAAATTTATACATTATGTTAAATTAATGTTACAAAATGTTAAATAATTTGTGTGACTTTAACAATGAAAAAATATTTATTTAGCGCCAAATTATTATTATAAAAAATATTTCATACTTGCTGCACGGTGCTGTCCATAGTAAATGTTCTCAAAATGTGCGAATTGGCACCTGCAAAACATCGACTCCAAACAATGAGGTTATCTTTGTAATATAATTCTTCTTCACAATCTTCCAAAGACAGCAAATCTTTTTGCACTAGCCAATGCTCTTCACTCTTGGTCATCAAAAAAGTTGAATTTAACTTTTAACATTTAAATTCAATTTTAAAAATTTGAAGTTATTTATAGGCAAAAAGCCATCATACACTGTTTAAAAATGAGAAAATATACACATAACCCACACTTGATTAAAAAAATATTCATTAAATACAATAAATAATATTAAATAATAATAAATAATCATCAATTATGAAATATTATTAAACAATAATTAACCAACATGGTTTAATAAATCAATATTCTTGAAGTAATGCAAGTTGGCATAAGAGAAAGCTCTGGTGGATTTCTGATTGCTCAAAACACCGGGGTGCTGGGAGTGGCAGACGCGACCGAATGGAACATAAGCCCTGGCCTCTTTTGTTGAGATCATTTTTTTTCTTCGCTCCAGTTTAGTTAACTTTTTGAGGAATAAGTTAGAGTGAAAATAATAATGGAACAAAAAGTGAAAAGCTGTGTGAGGTGAAACGCAGGGTTTGGAACAACCTTGTGTTGCTTTTAATTGCTTCTAGTGTTTTTAACCCTGTGTAATATAAAATTTTAATTTAAATAAGGCCTAAGGGCAATTTATAAATGTGAAAAAAATTGTCCGTTATTTAATATTAAATATTAACAGCCATTTTGCTTTATTCCTGATATCAAAATAAAATAATAATTTTTAGTTAAATTGCCTTTACTTTAATTTAATTAATTAAAGTTAAACTTAATTAAGTATACTATGATCCAGCACACACATAGCACAGATATTAATTAGATAGAATTAGGTAATGCCTAACGGAATTATAATTAAATTACTGCTTAGTTAAATAATAATATTAATAATAAATAGAAACAAATTTGTAAAATTTAAAACACTAAGATTAAAAAATTGTAATTGATGAATGGAAGAAAATGAAAACGCTTACCTTAGAAATCCGTAGAAAGTGAAAAAAACCAACAACTAAATAACTCTTAGATAAACAAATTTTACCATAATAATCAAGATAATAATACAAATTTTAGACAATAATCAAGAAAAAACATCTAAAACTAAAGACATGCCAGGCCGAATTTCGAAAAAGTTTATTTTGTAACGAAAGTGACAATGGAATGGATCCTGCTACTTGGCTTTCTTGGCTTATTGGCTTACTTACGAAATTGCATGGGTTTTAACCATATAATTAGAATAAATATAACGGCCTTCGCTCGTTTTTGACGGTCGAACAAGGAGCTTACTTCCGGAGGGAAATTGGAGGGGAATTTTTTATCGCCCAAGTCAAAAGTTACGATCGTATATTTACTAATTTCGGAATATTGCTTTTATTTAAAATTTCAAAATGTTTTAAAAGGCGATACTAGATGCTGTTTTAGGATAGATACCTCTACTGATTCTAATTACTAATTGAAATAAATAACAGATAACACTAACGAACATTAACAGATTAGACTACTAGAAACTACCAACCACTACACTACTACATACTACTACTACACTAACGACTAACATCACTTGTTCCTAAGATCCTAAATTCTATTGTTTGATTGGTTTTAAAATTTTTATTTACAATGCTTAGGTCTGGGAATAAAAAATATACTAAATTAAATAAATATATTAAACAACTTATCAATCAATTTTATAAAATAAACAGTTTTGTAATTTGTTTAATAAATTCAAGCTTCAAACTCCCCAAGCTAACTTGCAATTTATTTAAAATTTATTAATTGTGAGTGATTCAAACTAAATATTTTTTCATTTAATGTTTTACAAAATATTCCTCATTCTTAAATTGTAGTACATGTTGTTATTAAATTTATTAAAGATAATGTGTGATTCCAGTGGTTCATCAATCCATGACTTGTTAGATCATGATCATTCAGTTTTAAAGAATCACCATAACCAATGAGGTTTGTAAAATTGTACTTTTAATTTATTATATTTTATGCACTTAGAATGTTGTGTTATTAATTATTAATACCTCGGGAAACCGGGTCTCTGGACGCAAAACGAAGATTGATTGATTGATTAATTATTATCATTAATTTATTAAATGCTGTGCATACCTATGGCAAGTAAATAAAATAATTAAGCATAGAAATAGCCACAATCAAATTAATTTATATAGGCATGAGTATAATTTGGATAATAATAATTAAAAATATCGGTATCATTGAAAATGGATAAAGTCATAAATAAAAAAATAAATCATAAATTGCTAAAAATAATAGTTCCAGTAAGATT
>NW_008704083.1:1700367-1702870 GCF_000326865.2 Helobdella robusta
GTTCGAAGCAGCGGCAACTAGTAACTGTTGGAACGGAAAAGAACGAGCACAGCACTGATACTGGCCCTGCGAGGTTCAGCAGCAGAGGTTCTTCAGACGATTCCGGCGGAGAACCACTTCAACTATGAAGTTCTGGTTAGCGCGTTGGATTTACGTTATGGTGAAGAACACATGAAGCAGATTTATCGGTCTCAACTTAGAAACAGAACGCAACGATCTGGTGAATCCATTCAGCAGCTGGCACAAGATATCGAACGGTTGACATTGCTGTCGTATCCAACATCAGACCCCGAGCACAGAGACGAAACTGCCCTGGATACGTTTATCAAAGCCCTTCGTGATTCGGAACTCAAGCAATCCCTTCTCTTGTCAGATAAACGAAAACTCAAGGATGCCGTTGCGCACAGTCTCACTTTTGAATCGGCAAAGCAAGCATCAAAAAGTGACGTACGTCTACGCCAAGTACATGAAGAATGCTCTTGCCAGAAGGTGATTGTGAAACGCGAACCCCAACAGCATGGTGTACTCCAATGCTGGATTTGTGGCGAAAAAGGCCATCTACGTCGTGATTGTAAACACCGCCTAAAAGATAACTACTGCCGAAATTGCGCGACAAGATGGCGCAAAAGAAGAGAAGATGATCCCGTATCACGGGTCGACACCGGAGCAACAAAATCGATTTTAAGATCTGATTTGGTACCCAATCTGAAGAAAGAGACTTCTAACAAATACATCCTTTGAACAGCTACCGGAGGAACAGCACCAGTCTATGGAAAGATTCTCCGTACTGTTCAGCTAGGCGACTTGTTATTCGAAGGTTCATTCTTAGTCGCGGATATCATCGACGAATGCATAATAGGTGTCGACTTTCTGACAAAATATGGGTTCAAAATTGACTTAAAAAAAACGCATTCTTAGATGGAGAAATACAGAAGTGATAATGGGGGATAGCGACGAAAAATGCATTCGAGTAACAGTCGATTGTGACATGGAACTACCTCAATCATCTGAAAACATCGTATGGGGCAAGTTGAATTGCGATCCTGGGGGCCACCAGTTCTATTTGATGGAGCCAACCTCAACGACAAATATACAGAACGCGGTCATTGGAAAATGCCTTGTAGAAGCGAACAAAAATGGTCTTATTCCTGTCAGAATAATGAATACCGCTAAACACACTATTAAAATTAAAAAAGGCGAGGAAATAGGTAATTGCCAATCAATAAATTTGGTGAAATCATTAGATGTGGAGCAACAGGAAAAGGTTCTACCAACTGACAAAGATAGACTCAAAGAACTTACCAAAAATCTACTAGATGAGCTTAATTTGTATCAAGAAGACCGTCTAAAAGCCGAGGCGTTGATTGCTGATTTTGCAGACGTGTTTTCAACCGGTGACAATGACCAAGGTAAAACAGCTCTGGTAACTCACCGAATTGATACTCAAGATTCGAAACCGATCCGACAAGTACCACGACGTCTTCCTTTAGCAAAACAAACAGAAGTAAACGAAATGATAACGACAATGCAGAATCAAGGCGTCATCGAACCGTCATCAAGTCCCTGGATTTCGCCAGTTGTTTTGGTAAAGAAGAAGGACGGCACTACCCGTTTTTGCGTTGATTATAGGAAGTTAAATGATGTGACTAAAAAGGACAGCTATCCGTTACCGAGGATTGATGACATCATGGACACCCTATCTGGCTCAAGTTGGTTCTCTACGCTTGATTTGAAAAGCGGATACTGGCAAGTAGAAATCGACAAGAACGATCGCGAAAAGACAGCGTTTTCTATCGGATCGGGGTTGTGGCAATTCACCGTCATGCCATTTGGATTGTGCAATGCTCCAGCTACATTCTTGTCTACCTGTCTTGTCTATTTAGACGACATAATTGTTCTAGGAAGAACATTTGATCAACACGTCGAAAACTTACGGGAGATCTTCACAAGACTTCGGGTGGCAAATTTAAAGCTGAACGTTAAAAAGTGCAGGTTATTTTCTAAAGAAGTTAACTATTTGGGACATGTGGTATCTTCAGATGGAGTTCGAACCGATCCCAGCAAGATAGAAATTGTGAAAGACTGGCCAACTCCAAAGGATAAAAATGAATTGCGCAGTTTTCTGGGATTGGCAACGTACTATCGACGTTTTGTAAAGGATTTTGCAAAAGTTGCCAGACCTCTCCACCAACTTACCGAGAAGGACCGAGTTTTCAACTGGAATACCCTATGCGACTCAGCATTTGAAAAGTTAAAAGTTGAACTATGTGATGCTCCTTTGCTAGCATATCCAGTTCGTGGCAAGACGTTCGTGTTAGATACTGATGCAAGTAACAACGGAATCGGAGCCGTTTTGTCACAGCATATAGACGGAGAAGAAAAGGTGCTAGCGTATTATAGCAGAGGATTCACAAAACCCGAACGAAACTATTGTGTGACCAGGAAGGAGTTACTAGCAATAGTCAATGCAACAAAACACTTCCACAAGTACCTTTATGGACAG
>NW_008704083.1:1702920-1753743 GCF_000326865.2 Helobdella robusta
GGAAGGGGATTTGCTGAAACGAAAATGGGAATCAGCTGATGGATCAAAACACCGCATGCAAGTTGTAATACCAAGAAATAGAACGACCGAAATCCTTGATGAAATGCATGGCGGCCCTTCTGGGGGACATTTAGGAGTGAACAAGACCCTTGACAAAATACGAGAAGGATTTTACTGGCTTCACGTTAGAGAAGATGTAGAGAGCTGGTGTCGAAAATGTAACACATGCGCTTCAGTCAAAGGACCCAAAAGAAGGCTAAAAGCAATGCAAATCTACAATGTTGGTGTCCCCTTTGAACGGATTGCTATAGATATTGCTGGACCCTTTCCGGTATCAGATTATGGAAACCGTTACATTCTGGTTGTAGCGGACTATTTCAGCAAATGGCCTGAGGTGTTTCCAATACCCAACCAAGAAGCATGTACCGTCGCTGAGGAAATTGTACTCAATTGGATTAGTCGATATGGTGTCCCATTGGAACTCCACTCAGATCAAGGTCGAAATTTTGAGTCACAACTGTTTGGTGAAATGTGCAAGCTGCTAGGTATAAACAAAACTCGAACGACACCTCTTCACCCACAGTCTGACGGTATGGTGGAACGATTCAACCAAACCCTGATTGAACATCTGGCTAAAGTAGTCGACGAAAATCAACGGGATTGGGATCGTCATATACCATTGTTTCTTATGGCATACCGGAGTGCTATCCACGCAACTACTGGAGAAACGCCATCAAGAGTTCTGTTTGGGACTACCTTAAGAACTCCAGCTGATGTGAAATATGGCGTACCACCCGAACCACACCAACCATTAACAGAATACGTGGATAATCTTCGACAGCGATTAAACCATATCCACCGTTACGTACGCCTTAAAATTATGAAAAACACGGAGGCGGCCAAAACCAGATACGACTTGAAAGGAAGCAGTGGCGGTTTTGCTGTCGACGAGTTAGTTTGGCTGTACAACCCACAGCGGAAGAAAGGCGTTCTCCAAGCTCCAGCGAGGGTGGGAAGGACCTTATCAAGTCATCACCCGCTTGAATGACGTCGTCTACCGTATTCAGGAATATCGGAAGCCGAGAGCAAGAATGAAGATCGTCCATTTGGATAGACTGGCTCCGTACCATGCGGACACCGGAACGAAAGCTGTTCGGGACGAACAGAACTAAGAAGGGGGTAATGTTATAACCGTGCTACCGAACGCACTAGATTCTAGCGTATTCTAGAATGTTCTAGTGACTGGAACGTTCTAGAGTATGCTGGAATCGGACCATCGGGAAGAATCTAGAAACGACGCTTGCGAAGAGTATATAAGCGCACGTCGCAAGATATTCGTGATTAGTGATATTCGTGATTAGTGATATTCGTGATTAGTGATATTCGTGATTGGTGATATTCGTGATTTTGTGAATAGCGATTCGGTGAATTATTTAAAGCGATATTTGAATTGTTTGTTGACGTTGTCATAGCGATAGATTTTGAAAGATTTAAAAGTTAATTGTTGCGTTAGTGCGAATTTACTGGAAATAAACGATTAGTTGATTTCTTCTGTAAATAAAGTTTAATAACTAATAATAGTTGATTTCTTCTGTAAATAAAGTTTAATAACTGTTTGGAGTATTTTATTCAATCGAAGATTTGAACCCGTCGCATCGTAAACCGGTTACGACAGCGAGTATTATAACAATATATAATGCACTGAATATGAGTTATCTATAACTCGAAATAGCTATCTGCAAATTTATTTAATAAAATTTTTAAAATAATAAAATGTCAAATATTTCTGACATTAATAAACTAAAAAGAAATATAAAAAAGTTGAACAATGTTAAAAGTAGTGTTGAATTTTTGAAATGTTGCGTTAACAACAGTCTATTATCAATATATATATATATAATATATATATATATATTATATATATACATATATATATATACATATATATATACATATATATATATATGTATATATATATATTCATATATATATATATATATATATATGTTGGTAATAGACCATAATTTTTACAATATTCTATAAATTCTACCGAATGTTTGGTGTTAATATGTTTGTAGTTCGTTGTTACGAGCAACTTGACATAATTCAATCTTACTGTTGTTAATCTCAATCGAAGTTAAATTTAATTTGTTTATTTGCTGCCACGTACCAATTGGCAATAACTGGGTTTTGCATTGATTCAATTTGAGTTTGTGCTTCATCATCCAAGAATCAATCGCCTCCATGCACCGACCAAATCTTTCAACAAGAGCTTGAAATGAAGTAGCTGGACCACTGACAATGATTTGTATGTCATCTGCAAACCCATGATGCTTGAACCTGAATGAATCAATGATGTCGAAAACGTCAGCAGTGTATAGCAAAAACAGCTGCGGTCCAAGTACTGAACCTTGCGGTACCCCATGCTTTACTTCCTGGACAGATGATAAAACATCTCTGCGTAATACCTGTTGTTTTTGCGCAGAGAGATATGATTCGAACTAAATAAGAACAACACCTGAGATTCCAAAACATTGACGTAGCTTTCCAAGTAAAATCTCGTGATTAACACAATCAAAGGCTGCACTAACATCAAGTAATGCCAAGATTGAAATATTTTGATCATCAATAGAAAAAAACAAAAAAGATGAAACATCTATCAGTGCAGTCTCAGTTGAATGAAATTTTTTAAATCCTGACTGACATTTTGGTAGCAGATCATTATGATTTAAATGACAAATTAGCTGTTTGTGGACAATTCGTTCAATAACTTTTGACAAAAATATTAGATTTGACACCGGTCTATAACTTGATAAACTATTTTTGTCTAGTGTCTGCTTTTTTAACATCGGAACAACAATTGAATATTTAAAAGCCATCGGGAAATGCCCATAAGTTAAAAATGCATTTACAAAAACAGTCAAAAACGGGAAAAACAGATGAACGTATTTTTTAAGTATTTTAGTTGGCAAATCATCCAGTGGGCACGACTTTGTAGGTGAATCCAAAATAACTTGACGAATCTCATCACTGGAACAGCACTGAAATAATGAAAGTTCAGCCCATTCACTCATCCGATTGTTTGAAACAATAGGCTCATTGATACAAGGCATCGTCTCTAGTATGTTGTCAACCTTATCTTTAAAAAATTGAGCAAAATCATCAGAATTTAACTCATCTGACATATTAAGCAAATCAACAGAATTCATCTTGCATAAAACCCTGTTAATTGTCATCCAGAGTTTCTTTGGATTGGAGCCATTTATTTCAATCATATTTCTCCAGTAGGCTTTCCTTTTTTCTGAGAGCAATGACTGTTTCTTCAACATAGCATCAACGAACCTTTTCTTGCTAACATCCCCAGGATTAAGTCGATAAGCTCTTTCAAGTCTTCTGCAGCGTAGCTTAGTCTGCCTACACTCTTCATCGAACCAAGGCGAAGCAGCATTATTTCTAGTCATCACATAGTGTTTCGGTGCAACAATATCTATAATATTTTTAACTTCTTTTTTGTAAAAATCAAATAAGTATTCAGGATCATCTGATTTAAAAGGTCCATTAATAGGCGAGTTTATTATTAACGCGGCAAATTTATCAAAATCCACACGATTCCATGAACGAAACAGTCTTTTTTTTCTAACAAAATACTTTAGCGTTTATTCACTCGAGGCTGGTCTATTGCAACAGCCTTTTTTACGGTGTCTCCATGTTGGAAATTTCCAAACTACAGTCAATTCAAAATCGCATGGCCAAGCTAGTTGTCGGAGGTTTTAGATCTGATCATGTGACGCCGATTTTACGGGATCTGCACTGGCATCCGATTGAAAAGAGAATTATCTACAAGATTGCTGTTTTGATGTTCAAAGTTTTAAATGGGCGTGCTCCTCCGTACTTGGTCGGTAGATTGACTAAACGTGATTCAACGTCTGGTTATCCAGGATTGAGATCCAATAATAGGAATTTGCTGGACGTTCTTCAAACCCGTTTGGTGACTGGTAAAAGAAATTTTGCTGTTGCTGGACCGATAGTGTGAAATAATTTGCCAACCTCATTCCGTCTACCTGGAATATCATTTCCTCTATTCTGTAAACAATTAAAGTTGCTGCTTTTTAAGCAGCATTTCGGTTCTTGTAATTAAATGTGATTATGAAAATGAAATTTTTTTTTGTTTTTTTTTTTATTTTTTATGTTCTTTATTAGTCAGTACTATCATTATGTTGTTTTAATTCTTGTGTCGGTTAATAATTCGTTGTGATGCTTGTTGATTATTGCGTTGAATTTTTGTACATAACTAGTAACTTGTGTGGATAAATCCTTTTTGGTCATCTATTTATTTATTGATTTTGTGTTAAATATATGTGTGTTCTGACATTTAACTGAGTGACAATCAACTTTCTTTCTTTTGTCTTATTTATTTTTTCTTGCACTTATTGTAGGCGCTTTTGAGATTTTATTAAAAAGCGATTTATAAATTTTCATTTAATAATATATATATATATATAAATGGAAGATGTTTGAGTCAAAAATTTTTTGTATCTGTTATTGCCCAATTCCTAACGACAACCACCAGTTATAAGCAGTGGGCCTAGCCTTTTTGCTGGAAGCACACAAGGCAGCGCGGTTGCTGTTTATCTTGTGCCCAAGAGAGCACTATTGTAAGCAGTGCATCTAGCCTTTGGGTCAAAGGTCCCTGTTCCACAAGGCAGTGGATTTAGAATAGAAGATCATCCGTGTTGGAGCCTTTGTCCTAGGATCTTCCGCCTCTTTCATCGTTGTCTTCTTTCTTCAGGTACAGTTGGTTCTCGGCATCTTATTCTGTATTATTCGATGCAATTCTAGAAGGTCTCCCTGCCCTGGACTTTTCCCTGGGGACGCGCCTCATAGCCAGTGCACCCCAGCATGAAGTATTTTGGGAGATGTGTTGGACTGTACTGGTACAGTTGATGCCGCCGTTTGTGGACGCATACATGAGGCGTGGGGCAGATGGCACCTTTTTGCCTCGGTACTGATGCGGCGTAGCATTCCTCGACCGCTGCGCTCAGAGCTATACAACACAGCTACACGTTCTGTTCTTATGTATGGTGCAGAAACGTGGCCGATGACAACAAAACTCGAACAGCAGCTTCACCGAACTGACATGAATATTATTCATTGGATGCAGCATGTTGACCTAAGTGACCATATCCATACAACCGAGATCCTGAACCGATCAAAACTGTTCACATCGCCTACCATGGTTTGGCTATGTGAAGCAAAGCGTAGTTTGCGTTACTGAGCACCAGGTGCCTGGCACCCGTCCAAGAGGCCGCCCAAAGAAGTCCTGGACGCAGACCATACAGGAGGACTTGAAGGCACTTGGTCTCAAGGAGACAGAGGCAATAGATAAATCGGCTTGGAGACAGAAGCTGATGAATGGATTAAAAAAAGTCTGCTCCATAACGAATAGAGACTATAAACGAGGATTGATTGGATTGATGTATATATGTAGATATGTGTATGTATGTATATATATATATATATATATATATATAGTTTTCACGCATGTATATGTTGTATTTATATGTGCGTTGATACGCGTACTCGTTTTCCGTGCACATGTGTCGATATGTAGGTATGAAGCTGATTCCTAGAAGGCAGTGGCATTTTTCACTCTCTTGGAATTATATATTAACCTATCAGACACCTAATGTTACTAAGTTAATTCTTTTGCATTTATATTTTGTGATTTTTAGACTACATTATCCCTTTATATAATTCATTTTCATAATTTTCAAAGTTTATACTCTATTTAACGTTTTCTCATTATTTTCCGGAGACCGTAAAAGTTCTTCTGAACTTCAGTCTCCCTGTTTTTTTGGCAAAAAAAACTATTGTTATATATATATATGTATATATATATATATGTGTGTATGTACATTGTACATATGTATGTATATATATATATATATATATTTATATGTATATGTATATATGTAATAACTGTCCTAGTTATGACATTAAACTGACCCTCACTGCCTTGTGAGTGATGTTAAATCATCAAAGGCTAGGCCCACCGCTTATAACTGTGGTTGCGTAAGGAAGGGCGTCCTGCGTAAAAATTAGCCAAATAAATTACTTATGATGACAGAAGTGACAATGGCCCTCAGTATCTGGCAGAATGGCGTCGGGGGGTATTTCGGTTTCATCATAGGTAGCCAAACGGCAACCCCCGATCTCGGGGAAAATGTCGTCTAAACGTGTGTTGTTGTTGTTGTATGTATATATGTAATAAATTTCACCGATTTATTATTGTATATCAACTTTTATTCGAATTTTTCAATTTGTCTTAGTAAATTTCTATCATCAAAATTGAGTCTGTTTAAAATTGAAACTTTATTTTTATTAACAAACATTTTATTAAAATTATTGCAGATAGACGTTACTACAACACTATCACGTAGATTCACTATGCACAAAAGAGACAATGTAATTAAAAACTATCTAGAAACTTTCCACAATACCCCAATAACTAAGAACCTTCTAGATAACACCACAAAAATTTTATACAACAATCAACAGCACTACAACCTAATAATCGCAGAAGCCATTTTCATCGAATTGTAAAACCTTTCATCAACATCTAACAACGAACCTCGACAACACTTCCAAGAATGAACAACAATAACGTTAATCGGATCCACCGGCAATCTAACAATGATGATAATAACGATAATGATAATAACAAAACCATCAACAACAACAGCAATATTAATCTTTTATTTTGGCCAAAGTAAAATAAACATACAATGAAATGAAATGAAAATATGATAAGATAAAGTAAAATGAAATCGGTTAAGTAGTCTACGATGCTTGCCATTATATCGAAAGATAAGTTAAAATGTTTAAAAAAGCCTAGTGGAGAGATTTCAAATGTATTGATAATAATTTTGAGGCCTTTCTTCTCGTCGGCCAAATTGTTATGGGTGTCCTGGTATTTAGATATTTTATAGTTCCTTTATGTGTTGAAGTTGTATTCGTGACAGACTGTCAATTCTAATATTTCGATCGTTTGAGTGCTATATCGGGCCGAAATGATTTGAAGAGGGACGATACTGAGACAAAATTTTTGTTAGTCGTATCGCCAAAAATTGTAACATCTGATTTAGCAACCGATCCAATCTTCTCCAGAATTAAAGACAATATTTTATTATGACGTGTTGTATATCTTTTATAAGCTGCAACGGAACCACAATTTGACAGGACGTGCTTGTTTGTCTGCAATGCGTTACACAGAGAGCACAATGCGTTGGAGAACTTAACCCATCTGGAGAGATTGGCATTTGTAGGATGTTGTTTAATTGATGCCTTCCTAACAAATTTGAACAAAGTTTCCGGCAGATTTGCTGTGAACTTCGACCATCGGGAAACACCCGTTGCTGGGACGTGATCTATGATCGATTTAACAATTGTTCTATGGTATTTCTGTGAGGACTGATGTACGAGCTTTGATTCTTGTTGAGCTGTCGAATAATAATAATAATCATAATAATGGTAATGATGATAACATTAATAATAATGATGATAGTGATAATAATAACAATAATAATAATAAATTGAATTAATTTCGCGCCTCACAATTTTGACACTGTTTTTGACGCCTTGAAAACTATCGTTCAAAAAGTTTTAAAATTTTTTCTTTAGAATTTCATGTTTCTTTTTTCGAATTTATTTGTATATATTTTTAATAATATTAAAACTATGATAATACTAATCAATAAATTAATTAATAATGCACTGACGATGATGGTTTAACGTCGAAATAGATCTATCTGCAATAATTTTAATAACACCTTTGTTAATAAAAATAAAGTTTAAATTTTAAATAGACTCAATTTTGTTGATAAAAATTTACTAAGACAAATTGAAAAATTTGAATATAAGTTGATAAACACTAATAAATTGTAGAATTGTTAAGTCGCCGTTAAAGGCAGGCACCGTTTTGTGATGGATGGCAAAATGAAATGACTTGTCTGGCGATGTTGTTTTTTGATGGTAAATTAATTGGTGGATAAGTTACAACCACCATAAAATGATGTGTGGAAAGGTGTGACCTATAAGTGTGAATGAGGTCCAGATCCAGATTTATCTCATATCTTCTGTGAAGGGTGTGATCTTTGCAAAGTATTGTATATGAAAGAATAAAAGAATACCAACGACCACGAAGAAGGTCATGCGATGTGAAGCGAATAGAAACACGAAAACAATTTGAAATAGATTTATCAATCAGCACGATAAACAATGAAGTAATCTTGTAATCTTTGGAAAGTTGTAAAATTGTGTCTATGCTAACTCGGCTATAAATACGACGTGCGTAGCCTGGCTAAAACGGTTGAGGTTCGATGCGAATGTGTATTTGGATTAATTTACGTTCAACAAAGTTTGCGTTTGAAGTAGTTGTGTTCATCTATCGGAAATCTTAAACCTACGGAAAAACGAACTCTTGTCTATCGTTGGAAGCTACAACACAGTGTTGTGTATATAGAGATTATTGAAGTTATAACATCGGTGTTGGTAGTTACGAGGTCAAGGAGTTACAACAATATCAAAGAGCTGTATATCGATAGGTATGATGATATAAAAGAAGATTCAATAGCATCAGCGACAATACTCAGAAAAAACATCAACCACAACCACAAGACAGCACAAAATAACATAACTGATAACGAAAATAATCTAAAAAACGATGATGAAAAAGATGACTCAAACAATGATGATAAATTATTTATGAAAAAAATAATAGAAGGGGAGTGACGGAGTAGCGGAAAGATAAACACTTATTAAAGAACAATAACTTGTGAACCATAGAAAAAATATTGGGAGTATGCTAAGGCCGAAAAATGTAATTTCTTGGTAGAGAAGATATATTAGGCCACAAGGTGAAATAGTTACGCCTACCTACTTCGAGGACCAAGACCATATTAATGTATATGGCATACAAATCAATTGCATTAGATGTTTGATTTCCAGATATGACAGTGTAAAATTTGTAGAACAGTGAAGAACATCGATTGAAAGAAATCGAAAATTTCCCATCACACAAATCCCAACAAATGAAACCGTTTAGCCACTTGCTTATTGATCGCATTGGACCAATGATTGCAGAACCAGAACCTAAAACTTCTGCCACATTTGAAATCTACGATTGAAATTTATTGATGGATATTTTGATCCATTAAATTTATTATGTTTGAAATTTGTTATTTTGCTTAATTCGTTTTGCTAATGAATAATACCTATTGTTAGTTAATTGCTTTTAAATTTTCATGAATTATGCATTCACAAAATGTAATCGAATGTTTGTTGCCGTGCTTAATTAAATTGAAATACGAACAGATGAATAGTTAACGTAATTTGATAATTGAAAAGTTACAATATCCATTATCTTTCTATCATAATAAGACACAAAAGTATCTTATATGGTTAAATTTTCATCCACGGTGAATATCACTGCTGAACAGTCTTAAAGTTGCTAAATAGCGGGTAAAAATTTGTCTATGGCAAATCAATCATATCTTTAGATAGGGATGCAAAACATCGATACATCGAAGCATTTAAATTATTGGGTAACGAACCGCTATGATGTTTTTACGAATGAGCTTGCATTCCTAGGTGGACTTCGCTCACTTTTATTCAAACCGATAATCTTCTTTTCCCAAGAGGAGACAAATTAAATCTTTGAAATAAAAAGATAACCATTGGGATCTCGGATCGCTTCTGAACCAAATTGATTTGTAGTTTGTTTTTAAAATAAAGTTGGAAAAGGAGTTAGTTTGAAAACGTTATATTACGAACCAGGCATAGATCATCCTGAATTTTGGCGATTTTTGAATCGAATTTCGATTACCTGGCAACAATTATCCAAAGAGATTAAGTTCAAAAAGTGCAAGATTTCTTTCAAAACAAGAAACAATTAGCTAAATGTTTATAATGTATTTTATCGACGCAATGCTAAAAATAAAAAAAACCTTGTTCGGTATTGCGAACTGACAAAGAGAAGTTTGACCTTGAAACTAGCAAGGGGAAATTGCTTTGTTTTTCAAAATATATAAAGCAAATCGTCATATGCTTAAAATAGGATGTGCGGTTTAACAATATTTCCCCACCCAATCGTCAACGTAAGCTGTAGATAGATACTAATCAAGATATCGAAATGGAAGTAAATTGTCCTTGTGGTTCTATGAGGCGGTAGAATGTTGGTGTCGATTTGGGTATGCTGGAGTCGACGTAGATGTTTCTGTTGCTGACGTTGCTGACATTGAAGGTAGTTTATGTAGATGCTGATGTGTCGTTCGACGACGGAGTTGATTTTGCTGAAAGTGTTGTAGAAGATGATGTCGGCGCTGTAGTCGTTGGCCCAGGTGACGGTGTGGATGGTGCCGGTATGTATGCAGGTTTGAGACGGTATTTTGGGTGTCGTTCACCACTTTGTAGGGTCCATCGTGATGAGGTTTTATTGGTGAGCAATGAGCATTCGTACAAACAAAAACCTGTTTTGTTGTGAAGAGGTCTTTTGGGATGTAACTCACATTTGTATTTGTTCTCGGCTGTGTCGCTTTTAGAGTCTTCGCCCAGCGTTTGAGTTTTGATGCATATTTGTGCTCATCGGTTGTGTATGGCCGTAGGTTTGAAAAATCTCCGAGAAGACGGAGTGTTCTGTAGTAAACGAGCTGTGCTGCTAATAACTTTAGGTCTCCCTTTTCCGTTACACAGTTGCCTAACAGTGTCACTGGTAATACATCAGTCCATTTGTCTGAACCGTGAGCCATAAGTGAGGCCTTAAGTTGTCTGTGCAATCGTTCCACCACACCGTTAGCTGCTTGATGGTAGGCGGTGGTGTGAATATGTCTAATGTTCAGTAACTGGGTGAATTTTTTGAAAGCAAATGATGTGAACTGGCTGCCTCTGTCTGTTGTAATAGTTTCTGGGACGCCATACAACGAAATCCAGTTTGTAAATATAATTTATCTACTATTGTTTCAGTTAAAGTATTTTTGATGGGAATTGCGATCGAAACACGTTAAAATGTTTGTGTTAATCTGATGATGGTCCAACTAAATCGATGTTGACATGTTGAAACCAGCTGCTTGGTGGAGGGAATTTTACTGGAAGTGATGCAGTATGTCAATGTACTTTGCTGTGTTGATATTGAAACACTCTCTGCCCCAATTTCCTATGTCTTTATCAATGTAGGGCCCAATGTCTTTATCAATGTAGGGCCAAACGTACTTAGTTCTAATTAACTTTGATGTTGCTTTTGCTTTGAAGTTGTTGATTGGAATTATGCTGATTTTTAGCGAGTCTTTGCTGTCGAAGAGTGTTGCATCATCGTCCTGTTCTTTCGACATTTCATCAATATTTATTGCATTTGACGGTATCGTGTCTACCTCTGTGCGTGATAACTCATCAGCCACGACGTTGTTTTTTCCTTTCACGTGTCGAATGTCTGTTGTGAACTGTGAGATGTAATCAAGGTGTCTGATCTCTTTTGGTGTTAGTAGATTTGAATTGGAATGTAAGGCAAATGTCAGTGGCTTGTGGTCAGTCAGTGTTATAAACTGTCGACCTTCGAGGAAATGTTGAAAATGACGGATTGCTGTAGCGGGTCTGGACTAGATTAAACTTTTGCAAAAGCAATATGGGTCTTGCAATCCCGCTACTTTTCTGTATTAGTACAGCTCCGGCAGCAACGTCTGCAAAGTCGGTAAGAGTTGAAAGGTAACTTTCTCTGAAACATACCACAACTTGGTTGCTGCTTGTAATGACTGCTTAGTCTCTCTAAAACTTTGTTTTTGAACATCGTTAATTTTCAGTGCTTTTGATTTGCTAGTTAAAATGTCAGTGAGAGGTGACAATATCGTTGAGCATTTAGGAATAAATCGACGGTAGAAAATGATCATCCCAATGAATCGGTGTAGTTGTTTGTCAGTTGTTGGGTCAGTAAAATTGTCGTCGAGTTGATGTCCAAAAAATGTTGTGGTTGATTTCGCCCATTAACATTTCGATGGATTGATGGTTAGTCCGTTGTCGTGCAGCCGTTAAAGATCTTGTTCTACATGGCTTCTGTGTTTTTCGACGGTTTAGTGTGTGCGTGGACGAAAGGTAGCCCCTTCAAAACTCTATCAATGAACCTTTGGAAAGTCTGTGCGGCATTCATCAGCCCAATGGCATTTTCAAAAATTCAAACAGACTGAAAGGTGTTGTCACTGCTGTTTTTGGAATGATTTCCTCTGCCACTGGGGATCTGATGGTAAGCCCGTACTAGATCTAACCTTGTAAACCACTGTACCTGTTCCAGACCGTGAGCGATATCATGAATGTGTGGAACCGGATATCGATCAGGTATGATCACGTTGTTGAGAGCACAGTAGTCTCCGCATGGTCTCCAATCTCCTGATAATTTTGCCACCATCTGAAGTGGTGATGCCAAAGGGCTGTTTGACGGTCTAATAATTTCGAGGTGAAACGTGTTCAAACTCGTCTTTGGCCGCTTGTTACTTCTCTGGATGCAATCGTCGTGAGGCTCTATGTTGTCCAGTAGTTACAATGTAGTGTCGTACCTTGTTTTGATTTTGGTTGTTGCTACTGACTGGCATCGTTAGTTTTGGAAGCTTGTCGATGATTTTGCTAATGTTGTCGTCTGACACCATGTATGGCTTGACGCCTGAGATGGTATTGGAGCGTTCGAAAACTCCTTGTACTTGTAGCGTAGTGACATTGTCGAAAATTTTGTTTCTTCATATCGACTGTAATCTCAAAGTGTGACAGATAGTTCGCGCCCAATATGTATGTGACGTTGGCGATGATAAAAATCTATTGAAAACTTAGGCGTTAGAACAGGTCAATGGTTATGAGTTGTTGGGCAAATGTGTTAATGGTGGTGCCCTTTGCAGGTTGCAAGCCTGAGGTCGAATTGGGGTCGTTGAGGAGTTGTTGTGAAAGTATAATGCTTACCCTGGGTTCCCTGTCAACTAAAAACTTTGGTCTTGAAATGTTAATCGTGACATAAAAAAGAAGACATGGTTTGTTGAATGTTGAATGAGTGGCCTGCTGTTTTTCGCTTTGTTTGTTGTTGGCCTACGTTGGTTTTGTTTGTTGTTTGTCGAATTAATCATGAAAGTTTGACAATTTTGACCGATTTCGGTAGCCGGCACGTCTTATTCACTTCGTCGCCTTGTTCCCAAATGTCATATGGTACCAGCAAATGCCTGGTTTGTTACTATCAGATGTTTTTTTTATGTACAGTTCATCCCTCTGAGCTGTCAGCTCTTCAATATTACCGTACGTTTCGTCTGTCACGAGACTCGTCATATATATATATACAATTATTTATAAAGATCACTTTGTTTTCGGCGTTATTCAACTTGTAGTTAAGTTTTTCAATTTTTTTAACGAGACATTTATCAGCTTGATGAAGTTTATTAAGGTTAAATAAAAAACTTATAATATTTGACATTTTTGACAAAACATTATTAATAACGTTATCAGTGTAGTTATATAGTATTGTTCCGTCTTTGTGTCTTTGTTATCACAGTGACTTGATTGTAACTTAATTAGAATTAAAGTTAATCAAGTGTTTCTTTGTTGGAAGAACATTAGTATTATTTAGTTGAATATTTATTGCTGGTTTACGTTTATCGATGAAAATTGATTCTGCTATCTTCAATTTGAAGTATTCTCTGTTGTAATAAATTGCTTTGGTGTTATTGTATAAAATTTTCCTTGTTATAATAGTGTTATATTGTTTCATTTGGTGATCTTTTATTGCTCAATGTTGCTTATGCATAGTGAGTCTTCTCGTTAATGTTGTTGCAGTCATTCCGATGTATTCAGAATTTCGATGCACGCACTCACTAATTTTAATTGTGAATGAATAAATCAAATGGTTTACGTTTATCGATGAAAATTGATTCTGCTATCTTCAATTTGAAGTATTCTCTGTTGTAATAAATTGCTTTGGTGTTATTGTCTAAAATTTTCCTTGTTATAATAGTGTTATATTGTTTCATTTGGTGGTCTTTTATTGCTCCATGTTGCTTATGCATAGTGAGTCTTCTCGTTAATGTTGTTGCAGTCATTCCGATGTATTCAGAATTTCGATGCACGCACTCACCAATTTTAATTGTGAATGAATAAATCAAATGACTATTGTATTTTCATTGTTAAGTTGTTATATACATATATATTCAATATATATTCAATTGCTACATTATTGTTTATTAACTTATATTTTAATTTTTCTTTTTTACGAATACTTTATTGTAATTATTGTAACTTATTATTTAACCTATTAATTAAATTGACAAAATTTTTTATAATATTCATTTTATTATTATTATTTTAAAAAATAACACACACACATATATATATATATGTGTGTTTTTTTTAAATAATAGATATATATATATATATATAAAGAAAGAAAAAGTTGATTGGGCGCTAAGAAAAAACTGTTAAGGCTGCGGGAAACTCTAAAGTGTTAACAGAAGTGTTGCAGGGCAACAGGTGATTGGGGAATTGAGAGACGGACTGATTTGTTAAATATAATAAATGGAGAGGACAACTGAAAGTCTCTTGGAGCCAAGAATTAGGGGCTAGGTTAAAATTGACAAAATGCAGTTTGGTTTTTCTCCAAGGAAGTGATGCCATTTTTTTGTTAAAAAAAGTCAAGAAAAGTTCAGAAACTAAGAGAAAATTCTTTAATATGCTTTTATATATCTGGAAAAAGCTTATGATAAGGTAACAAGGTAAGTGGTTAGATGGGCACTTATGAAAGATGCGGTAAAAGAATGGTTGGTAGCAAAGTGATGTTTATGTATAAAAGATCCATGAAAGTTGTAATGATTAACAATAGTTTAAGTAAATGGTTTGATATTCAGGTGGGTTTATATAAGTGTTCAGCACGAAGCCCTCTACTTTTTATTACAGTAATAGAAATGATTAATAGAGAAATCAGAAGTTGGTTGTCATGGGAGATGTTACATGCTGATGACCTGGCTCTTAAGACGGAAATTGAAGAAGAACGAAAAGAAAAGCACTCGGTGTGGAAAAATCCATGGAAAGAAAGAGTTTGAAGGTAAATGTTGGTAAAACCAAAGTTATGTGGGAGAGAATTCAGACAGTCTTGAAGTGGTAAATTCTCCTGTGCGGTGTATGGTAAAGGAGTCGGATGAAATTCCATATAATGTACAAAATGTGATAAATAGATGCAAAAATGATGCTGTGGTTTGAAAGAAGTCTTCAACAAAAGTAAGGAAGTTGTTTGTAAATGATTTAGGTTGTAAGATACTTTAAAGCAAAATGGTTATAATGAAAATTTCGGATTTGAAAGAGTGGGATTCTTTTGTTATGTAGATGATATACTAAGTAAGGAGAGTGGATCGGATACAGCGGTCGAGAATAGAATAAAAGTAGGATGGACAAAATTCAGAGAAATGATTTCAGTGCCTTATTCGAGGGGTATGCAATCTGGTCTGAAGAGTAAGGTAAATAAAAGCAAGTATAAGAAGTTGCCTGGGGGTGAATCTAGGTCTATGACAGCTGAAAACTTAAAAAGGCTGGAAAGAACAGAAATGCAATTGTTTAGAATTTCTAATTATTTTGGTTTCCGGTGGTGCGTACATACACGTGTTTAGCTAATGGCAAACCAACCAATTTAATTTAAATAACTTTTATTTTTAGATAATCTCAATTTTCTTTATTAAGTTCTAGTGTCCCGTTTTATTAATTTTAATTTTTTCGTTCGTTTTTACTATTTATTACTCTTATTCTGTATGGACTCGCTACTAATTATCGCTCACATCTACACGAAAGCATGATTAAATATACACGTCAACAACTGCTTGATCTTTAACCCGACAAATTCGCCATCAAAAGACCGCTACGAAAAACTTTTCTTTAATAAAATTTGGAATCCTGATCATCATCAACATCAGCAACTCACTTTTTCTCTTCCGTTGCTATAGCTCTCTACAACATCATCAACATCAACATCCCCGGCTTATCAACCTAACTCCAATTCATCTATTGTCATCTATTTGAAGTCATCCATCTCACCTCAAATTCACATCGTCTCGCCTCATGCTAGCAATAATGCACTGGAAAACTTTTGTTTTGTTACTTCATCTGCACCATCTATCATCCACCAAATCACCCGTCGTCCGAAGTTTCTCCCTTGATGAGTTACATTGATGAACCCTCCAGCACTGCGTTGGGGAGCTACTCAAAACTGATTATTGGAGTGACTTCAATCAACTCGACCATCATTCCATCCTTCAAACAGGTCTACACCGTATATTCTGGAGTCCCACCCATTATATAAAATAAATAAATAAATTTTTGAACAAGATTAACAATTAGCCGCTTATTTCAAACTTTCGTTTCAACTATCTAAAAAAATTTAGTGGATTTTGCGAAAGAGAATTTATCGTCCTGTCGATTATTCAAGATTATTTGATAATAAAATTATGTATGTAACAATTAAGACGTGTGCTTCCGTATGTTGATAACGTTTTACTAAATTTAAAATGTTTTTTCTTATTTTTAGGAATTCCAACTATGATATATGGATTTTCAATACTCTTATTTAGTCAATGCAAAGAAGAATTGATGATTCTGGAATATAAAATAAAAATATATTCGTGGTATGAAAATTAATTTGCTATGTAGTTTGTATTTTAATGAATATAAAAATGATTTGTTTTGTATTAGCATGCATTAACACGTTTTACCCAAATTCAAGAAACGTTGGTTTATTTTATGGTTGTGATTTTTTGTTAGCTTAATAAAATCATTACAACATTGACCCTCAACGCTCGTCTTTACTTCGACCTTGAAGAATTTTTATTATTTCCTCAACACTTGCTCTCAAAGTGCTTTTTCTGGAGATATTCAGTTGTAGCCTTAGTTGTAGCCATGAAATTTTAGGCTACAATTTTCTCATCGTATTTTCTGATTGAAGACGTCAAATAATTACTGCAATTGAAACCTTTATATGATTTTGTAAATAATGATTCTGGAGCAAGCTAAACTGGATGTTATGAGGCAGTTTGGCCAACGTTCAAGTTCATAAAGTTCAATCTCGTAAATATAGTTTAATGGTTAGGAAACTCAAATCCGGAAAATTTTGATCAAAATACAAACACATTTCTTATTACCTTACTTATTTTCTGTTGGTCCTGTTGGAAATGTTGACAATTCCAGCAACAAGTAAAATTTTTTGAGAAAATTAAGAATAAAAGTTTGCCCCTGTTTTACACGGTTTACACTTCTATTTAAAATTTACCTAACAATGCCACTATTTCATTAGAAAAGATTAAAATTTTAGAACATGTAAATTTGTAAAAGTTTTTTACACTGAATCTATTATCAGAGCATCGAACCGTAATTTTTTCGTTTCGGTTTACGGTTTCGGTTCAGTCTGCAAAACAAATTTCGGTTCGGTTCCGGTTTTCGTTCCTAAAATAATATCGGTTTTTTTGGTTTTCGGTTTCGCTCGACACTTAGTTTTTTCAAGTATAATTCTTTAAATATATGTAACGAACATCCCACTATCACCACTATGTCAACTTGAGTTAAATTTTACAACTTGTGAATAATAAGAAATCAATAACAAAAATGATTTTTAAATGTTGTCAGTGTAAAAGAAAACGTTTCTAATATTTTTTTTAACAAATTAAAACAAGCACTTCCAATTTTACCATTCCAGTCTCCAACAATGACCTTAACATCTTTCTTTGGTAATGTTTTCAATGTTTGTTTCAGTTGTTCGTAGAACGTTTCAACTTCATCATCCAAATGATTTGTTGCTGGAGCATAAGCAACTATCACAATAATATCCTTTGAATCTGGCATACAGCAACCTGTCATTTACGGAATTGTATTCAATTAAGACTCTTCTTGCTTTCTCTCCAAGAATCATTCCCACTTCATAAATATGCTTGGTTTCTGTGCCTGACCATAACAGTTTTCTCCAATTTTCAACTTCCTGTCCATCTAACTTCACACAAACCAGCCACATCATATCTGAACCTCTCAAGCTCCTTTTTCAGCATCGCATATGTTCCATCTTGCCACAGTGACCTCACATTCCAAATTCCAACCGTGAATTTCATCTTCATTTTACCTCTTTGGGACTGCTGAGTTGTCAGCTTCAATTTTTTCGGAGACAATTCTCTCGATAGGTGATGAGCCAGAACATGCAACACAAAAAATTCTTACGCAGCTGAATGCTGTAATTGAAGTAAGTGCTTCATCAGACATGCCTGGAACCAAGAACGACACCGAACAACCGTCACATACTACATTAATGCCTTCCTTATCACAAGCAGGTGCTTTGTTGGCACTCTTTGTATTTCTACCGTCATTATTGCAACATAAAGTTATCAAAATACACGTAAAAATCTTTTGAATCACATAAATCACGTAATCACGCAAATATTTTAGTTCAGTTCGCGAATCTGTAAAATTAGCACAGCACAAAACAAAATTTCAAAACAAACGATACAACTTCAGAAACTGTCCCACAATATCGATACAACTATAGCTGTCCAATTTCGTCGATTTAACACTAATTATAATTAAATTAAGATAGACTAATTAAATAATACAAAATTAACTGAATCTAATTAATTGTAATAAAAACATAATAACACCTTATTCAGCAAAAATCCGACAATTAAACGCCACCAAATTCAATAAAAAACCGGACAATAACCAGTAAAAATAAGAAAAAATACACAGCAAAGAAACCACAACCAGCATTAGCAAATAGCAAACGTGTGTATGCTATGCATGTATATATATATATATATATATATATATGTGTGTGTGTGTGTGTGTGTGTGTGTGTGTGTGTATTTATTTATATATATAATTAGAGATGCACCGGATTTAGGTTTTTCAAATGGCCGGAGGATTTAAAATTCAAAAACCGGCCGAGGCCAGGGCCGGATTTTAGTTACCATTTTACATACGTTAGAAAAAATACATTTACGGTTATCTACATATTGAACATAAAAAAATAATACAAAGCAAATAGTTATTTAATTCAAATATATGAATAAGCTGTGTGATACGCCAAATACGTTCTAGTTAAACTTATATATTAATAGTTGAGTTTCCAATACACTTATTGTTAATGATAAAAAACCAGATATAAAATGATATCATGATATTATAAAGTGTTGATTGTTTTTTTTTTTTTTTTTTTGAAAAAATTCCAGTGTACAAAAAAAGTTTATTATTTCACATGTAAATAGTTAAATAAGTGAAGCATTTTAAGAATATCAGCTTCTCAGCGTTGTTAGGGAGCTGTCTTGTGCGATGCTCAGTGATGATGTCTCTAGCCGTGCTAAACAATCTTTCGGATGGTAGACTTGTTGGTGGAGGTGCTAGGTAAACTTTTGCAACCTTTGTTATGGTTGGATACTTTCTAGTGTTAAACTTCCACTGGGTCTTGCTGTCGCTGTAGCAATGGTTCTCCCAAGAAAGTTATGCTATCTTGAAGTGATCTGTTGTTAGAAAGAATTGTTACTTCATTTTCCAACATATCTTCGAAACAGTCCCACAATTTTGAAGATGATTCGTCAACACGTCTTTTTTTGTTGGCTTCTGGGATTGCACATCCTCTGATGTAGACTCTTGGTTATTTTGAGGAGACAATTTAGTGGCAGCAAGCACAACTCCTGCCTTCGCTTCGGTACAAGTCGCACCATGAAGAATCTTGAATGTGGGGATGTCCCGAATTAACTGGTGTTTTGGCAGATTTAAATCCGCTTGCAAAGTGTGCAAACAATCCGTGGCTGATGACGAGTGTTTGAATTGCCCTACTAGTTTATGTCCAACTTTCAGGAGATCACTAACACCACGTTAACTTAATATACCATCGTTGATACAGAGTTGAACCGTGTGGGCAAAACAAGGTGCACTTTTAATGTTTCCATCTCGGAAACAATTGGTAATATTTGCCGCATTGTCTCGCAAAACTAAATGACACTTGTTTCGTGAAATGTTCCAATTTTCAAGTGACTTATCAAACGCTGATAGTAGATTTGCCTGAACATGACCTGAATATTTTACACACTGCAAAACATAACTTTGGCGTTCGAACGTAGGAGTTAACCAATGGACTGTCAATCCTAAATATGACTCCGTTGTTATGTCTGCTGTTTATGTATCTGTTAAAAACGCAAGGCTCTATGCTCTAGCTACCTTTCCTTCAGTGATGAAGACGCTTTTTCAAAAAGATCAGAAATTACACGTTCGGTGAAAGTATTTTCACCGAACGTGTAATTTCTGATCTTACCTTATCTCCAAGATTTTCAACAGATTGATAAATCCTGATTTTTCGACGATCTGGTATAGCTCAATAACTATCGTTATCATTTTAGCAATCGCCACATGGATACGCTTAGCATTGTCATTGTTTATATCCCAAGGTTTTTGTTTGTCAAATGCTTCTCTAATTTTTTGCTGGGTGGGTTGGATGGATCCATTTTCTAGCAAACTAGCATCACTGTCATTTGAGGTGGCATCTTCGCATTTAACGGCTACTGCAATCGAAGACTTTAAACTGTTCATATCATCATACTAAAGTGGATGCTTTGACCTTAGATGAGTAATCAAAGACGTTGAGAAACCTTAGGGGTTATCAGGCTTACCCCGCGACAATACTGCATTGCATTGCTTACAAACTGCCTTTGATTTATCGCTTGTTTTAACGTCAAAAAACGCCCATACTCCGGATTTCTTTTCAGCCATTTTTATAAAATTCACCAATAATAAAAAATGCTTAATAAATGTATTGTTCTTAAATTAGGCGCTTTATAGCTGTATCATCCGTCATATACTATTATATATAAGTGCACAATTTTTTGTACACGAAGATCAGCATGTAATTTATGCATAACCCATGTTATAGCATAAAGAAAATTGTCCAGCTCACCTCACAATTAGTGATGTTGTTATTATGTGTCATGTATGCACGTGCACAAGTTCTTTTACACAAAGATCAGCTTATAATTTATGCATAACCTATGTTATAGCACAAAGAAAATTGTCCAGCTCAGCTCACAATAAGTGATGTTGTTATTATGTGCCATGTATGCCTAGCCTAACCTTTAACATACAATGTTCTTAAATTATGCGCTTATATATATATATATATATATATATATATATATATGTATATATATTATGTAGCTATATGATCCATTATATACAATTATATAGTATAAACACGTGCACAAGTTCTTTTACACAAAGATCAGCTCATAATTTATGCATAACCTATGTTGTAGCATAAAGAAAATTGTCCAGCTCACCTCACAATTAGTGATGTTGTTATTATGTGTCATGTATGCACGTGCACAAGTTCTTTTACACAAAGATCAGCATGTAATTTATGCATAACCTATGTTATAGCACAAAGAAAATTGTCCAGCTCAGCTCACAATAAGTGATGTTGTTATTATGTGCCATGTATGCACGTGCACAAGTTCTTTTACACAAAGATCAGCTTATAATTTATGCATAACCTATGTTATAGCAAAAGAAAATTGTCCAGCTCAGCTCACAATTAGTGATGTTGTTATTATGTGCCATGTATGCCTAGCCTAACCTTTAACATACAATGTTCTTAAATTATGCGCTTATATATATATATATATATATATATATATATATATATATATATATATATATATTTTGTAGCTATATGATCCATTATATACAATTATATAGTTTAAACACGTGCACAAGTTCTTTTACACAAAGATCAGCTCATAATTTATGCATAACCTATGTTGTAGCATAAAGAAAATATTCCAGCTCACCTCACAATTAGTGATGTTGTAATCATATATGCTTAGCCTTTAACTTATTGACATAAAATTAATTGAATTCAATAAAAATTTTTTTCTATTTATAACATTTTTAAATGTCGATAGACGCTCAAATCCGGCCACCAAAAAAAGCAGGATTTTGGCCGGGGCCGAACTTCGGTGCATCCCTAATATATATATACATATATATATATATACATGTTTACTGTGCAGTTGTTAATAAATTTTCTGATAATTATTGGCTGATTTCTATGATTTATTTGGTTTTTTTGGGTTAAAAATTACATATTTACTTAAAAAATATATAGAAAACATTTTAATTTATTTAATTTAAAAGTTTTTGTTTAAATTACTTAATTGCGAGGTTTTTTCAGTTTAATTTGTTCTTGCCCGTATGTGCACAGTCCACCTGTTTATTGTACACGCTAAGCTAATTTAATTTGCGTTCGAGTTTAATAGTTGACTTGTACACTGCGTTGGATAAAACTGAATTAATAATTGTTTTGTGTCACGACTTGATTGACAACATTATGGCTGAAAAAACTAAAAAAAAAATGCCACCAGAGTTGTCAAGGAAAATCAAAATTCAAGTTTTCAATGTTTCCTTTGCAAAGTTTCATTTTCTCTCTCTGTTGTTCTGTCTGAAAAAAATTACAACGCCGTCAAGATAATCGGTAACATCAAATTTTTCTGTGATGCGTGATTAGGCAAAATCTGCTTATCTTTGGATAAGCAGATTTTGAACAGGATCGATAATAACAACGTAGAAATAATTGCTGAAATGAAAAAGTTCAGGGAAAAAAACAAAAAGATCATATCTGAGGTCACGGCTATTAAAACAATCATAAATTCAAATGAAAAGAAAATGAATCCGTTAGATACATCGGGCACTAATCTATGTGATCAAATTGCTAGCTTGAAAACTGAAATGAAGAAATCGTTTTCGGACGAGTGTGTAGGTGAAGAAAAGCGTTCAGTCTCTAAATGTAGATGTCAAGAATGTTCAGAAGACGTTGATGGATGTAGTCGATCACAGAGATAGAGAAGCCAATCTGATGATGTTCAAATTGAGTGAAGGTCCTGACGACAAGGCAAGGGTTTGTAAAATTATTGATCATTTGACCGGGGTTGAGTGTAGTGAGAAGAGCATACTGAGGATGATGCGGATTGGCAAAAAAAGTGACAGTACTGTTAGGCCAATTTTCATAAAATTCAACAATGTCAAGGTTAAGACGCTGGTCTTCAAAAACATTTGAAATATGAAGTCACTGGATAGAGACTTGGCTAGTGCCAGGTTAAGTCACGATCTCAGTAATGACCAGAGAATTGAACTTAAGAAGTTACTCAATGAGGCTAAAGATATGGAGTTATGGAGGTAGAATGCAAGGAGAGTTTTTTTATACCGGGTAAGAGAAGATGTGGGAAGGTGGAAGATAGTGCGGTTTCCTGCAAACAAAAAATCAAATTAATCAATGGTATAATTGGCTTTACCTACAGTCTGACTGATCTTGGATGATGATGAATTCAACGGTGGCAGACTAGTAAACAGTGTCAGATTTGAATTGTTGAATGTGAGGTCAATTGGGCCAAGTGTGAACGTCATTTATGGGTTCATGGGCTTATATGTGATGGTTTAGGTGTTTTGGTGCTTACTGAAACGTGGCATGGTACGGTTGGTAACAATTCCGTCAGATTAGTGATGCAACCGGGGTATTGGTTGGGAACACGTCTGGTAAATAATTTAAACAGTTAAATTGTTGGCATTAGCCAATTTAAAGTTTGCCTTATCAATTTTCTTTGCAAGAATTTTCTGGAAATTTTTCAATATTTTAGAATAAAATTTTTATCCAAATTCACCATGCAAAATTATTAAAACTATTATTATCCAAATTTATCGTGCAGATAGGCCTATTTCTATTTTTCACAAATCATCTTCAGTGCTGATAAATTGAACAATTTCCAGAAAATTTTAGTAAGGAAAATAGAAAAGATAAACTTTAGATTGGTTAATGCCAACAATTCGGTGGAATTCATACAATTCTCAATAAAACATTTACGTAGATAATTAAATAGTGGATGTGATGCTACTTTGAGAGACTTTACGTTTTTAAAGTTTTTTCATTCCAGATGGCGTGATGATATCGCTTGTTGGCCGCTCAGAAATTGCTGACATGCTTAAATTACAAAGATTCAACATATGCTGCGAGCAAAAAAACACGATGGAGATCGAATAGTTTCTCTCTCATCGGGTCAAATGGAAGGAGTTTTAAGTTGTTTTGGATTGGCCAAAAAACGGCTCAAAATGATGTCGGGATCTTTATCCGGGAGTCATTGGTCCAGAATTTATTGGAGGTAACTTGGGTCAGCTCACGTCTGATGTGGATTAAGCTCTGAGTAGAAAAACAAATATTGACCGTTTTTTCTGCCTACGCACAACAGACGGATGAACCCGAAGATGTCAAAAACGACTGCCGGAAAATGCTCTCAGATGCCGTCAGGAGAGTACTTTCATCAAAGATACTGTTGATTGGTGATGATCTCAACAGTCACGTTAGAAAGAAAACAAATGAGTTCTGTAGTGTGCACGGAGGTTTTGATCATGGTGATCAGAATGAAGATGGTGTTCGGATTCTCAAGTTTACTGAAGATCATGAATTCTAAGATCACGTAAAATGTGAGATGTCATGAACGCAAATTGGCTTTATAGTTGTAAGGATACAGTATCTTTGTGTTATTGTTGAGTATCTCTCTAGTAATTGATATTCCGTGATTATCGATTAAATGATTTCTATGCACCTCTTCGTGTCAATGTAGTAGTAGTGTGTCCGAAACTAAAAAAGACTAATAAATATACAAAAAAACTGTAACTTTATTACCTACAAAAAAAAATTAATAACAAAGAGAAGTAGTGAATCAACACAAAATGAATTATTAGAGCCAACAAATTAGGAACGCAAAGTCAATTTTTGAAGCCAATAAAGTTGAAACGCACAGATGTATTTATATATAAGATACGACAAATAGTTGATAACATACTACATTGAAAATAGTATAACATTACCGAAAAAGCTTAATCTGTATAAAACAAAAATGAATAAAAAAAAGTAGTTAAAAACTTTGTTTTCTATATAAATAAATTAAAAAACAATGTCCTGAAGAAATAAGCCAATAAAGTTGAAACGCACAGATGTATTTATATATAAGATACGACAAATAGTTGATAACATACTACATTGAAAATAGTATAACATTACCAAAAAAGCTTAATCTGTATAAAACAAAAATGAATAAAAAAAAGTAGTTAAAAACTTTGTTTTCTATATAAATAAATTAAAAAACAATGTCCTGAAGAAATAAGGCACGAGAAAGAAGAAACAAATTTAGAAAGATATTTAAGACTTGAATACTTAAATGTTGCAAGTGAATTGAACTATAGTACTTGAACATGTAAACATTTGAACGACAAAAATGAAGACTTTTATTTTTTTGACTCAATATTAACAAATTCTATTGCAACTGCAGCAAAAAAGTGAAAGTAAAATATGATTAATTTTGTGGCATAATTAAGGTTAAAAGTGAATTCGAGTCCATTTGAATAACTAGTTTTTTCTGAACTTGAAACTGACCTTTCTGGTTTACATGACCTAATTTCAATGCAGCTTTGGTAGATTCTTTATATAAAATAACAACTTCACTCATTTTTATTAACAAAACTTTAACGGCTCCTGAGGTAAGATTTGAGTATTTTCAGCCCACAGACTGTCAGCTTCATTCAGCAAAATTTGCTTATTACCCGCGTTACAAGCCGTTAGCGGTGGTATGCCGCCTTTTGTTTAGCAAAGGCCTATATATTTCATTCTATACATTGATTAAGAATATTAAAATAAAATAATTAAACGAAAATACTAACTATAGTAAATTTTATTATTTAATATAAAATTCAGGATAAAAATGATACTAGAAAAACAAAATTATTTATCAAAATATAAATTACTTTAAAAAAAAGTTCATGAAACAAATTTATAACAAATTTTGAAACGAAAGGATCAATTTTTATTATCTTTGGTAAATCTTTTCACAACATAAATTTTTTTTGCCTTGTTCTGCGGAGCGTTGTTTGCATAACTTTAAATGTAATTGTTTTGTTGATTTTAGATATAAAAATTGATAAAGTCCTTGGCAAATTTTGAATTCATTTTCAGCAAAATTTTTTGAACTTATCTTTTTTCGCATTATAAATTTACTATGATAGTAAAGGAGTTCAGAATTGTCCTGCCTATGACAGTAGATGAGTATCAGATAGCTCAATTATACTCAGTTGCGAAGGCCAGCAAAGACGAAACTGGAGGCGGAGACGGAGTAGAAATAATTAGAAATGAACCATTTACTAGTACAACTGGTATACAACCTGTAACACCTCTTTGTAACGGTGAATATACTAATGGTCAGTTTACTCATAAAATTTATCATATTGCTAGTAAAGTGCCAGGTTTTATTCGCTGGCTTGCTCCAAAAGGTTCTTTAGAAGTTGCGGAAGAGGCCTGGAATGCCTTTCCTTACTGTCGAACTGTTCTTACGAATCCAGGATATATGAAAAAAAATTTTTTGATTAAAATAGAATCAATTCATCTTCCGGACAGAGGAGAAACAGAAAATGCACATGGTCTTGATGAATTGACTTTGAAGAAAAGGTCAATAGTGATAATTGATATAGCTAATGATCTGGTGGATCCAAGAGATATCAACCAAAATATTGATCCCACCACATATAAATCGGTCAAGACTGGTAGAGGACCCCTCATTGGACCAGATTGGCAAAAAACCTGCCAGCCTGTGATGTGTTGTTACAAATTAGTTACTGCAGAATTTAAGTGGTATGGACTACAAGATAGGGTTGAAAATATAATATTTAATGGTGAAAAAAGATTATTCTTTAAATTTCATAGAGAACTTTTTTGCTGGACGGACGAATGGTATGGCTTAACTTTAAATGATATTCGAATTCTGGAAGAAAAAACAAAAAAAGAACTAGATGATCAGAGGAATACAGGAGTAGTTCGAGGTATGATGGAGGAGAGCCATTAATTTTAGTTTTTGTTTAATAAAGTTTTTGTGCAAAATTACCTGTGTGAACTTGTGCATTTTCATATTTATATCTGTATATGTGCACTTTTATAAATGTTTGTATCATTTTTGAAAGTTAAACTATTTCGTTTGTTAGGCCTGAGATGAAAAGTATGAATGGTAAAAAAAATTGTTCTGCATAGTTGAATAAATTGTTATTATTATTCTAATTCTTTATTATCTTGGTTTTTAATTTTTAGTTAAAAAATTATTTGTTCAATAAATAAATAATTTTACTTGCATCAACATTTATAATTTTATAAGACAAACCTGACAATACAATATGTATATATATATATATGATATATATATATATATATATATATAGTTTGCAGATCATACTTTTGATTTTTCTTTCTATAATGTTGTGAAAATAGTTTAATTTGTTACAATAAAAAATATAATTTTAATTTAAATTCATTATGCAAATGAACCTATTTTCATTTAGCACAATCACCTTCAGTGCAGCTGAAGTTTGTACAGCTTCCTAAATTTAACAAGCATTGTATTGTACTGCATTGTATTGCATTTTAAACTGTCATCTCCCTTTTATACATATGCTCACACGTTTCCTTACAAACTATATATATTTATATATAATATATATACAAAATGTTTCTGAATTTTAAGTTGAATCTAATTTTAGATTACATATTGATAATCACAAATATAAAATGAATATACAAATACATCAAATATATTTTAAATCGTTTTAAAATTTAAATTTTATTTCAGTAGAGATTTCACTAATGTATTTTGCCATTTTTTTTCGTACATGCTGAATATAATATAGGTATGTATATATTATGTATATATATAACTATATATTATATAAATAAAGATATGAATAAATGAAGATATGTATTATATATGAATGATTATGTACTCCTTTGTTTATACTTTATATGGATGTAATAAATATGGTCATTTGTTCAATATTTGTTTATTTATGTTATAAATTATATCTTTATGATTTTCGTGGGAAATACAAAATAGTTACCAAAGTTTGAACTTTGAATCAATAAATATAGAATTTTTGCTTAATTTAATCTCTCTGAAACAACATTAAGCTCCAAATTGTATTTTCTGAATTAAAAAATAAAATTTAAGTTTTGTTGAGTAAGATTTGATCGATTCATTACTTCAGTTAATATTATTTGTTAATTGTAGATTTTTTGGCAAAACTTTACTTTAGTGCCGCAACGTAAACAAAATTCGAGACAGTGATGTAAATGGAGAGTATGGAATACGACGTAAATAGGTGTAAAAGTGAATTTATGTTAATAACGCTAAATAATTAAAAATTTGTTTTCAAAGTTCCAGATGAAAATTATTGTTTTACATAAATATATAAAATGAATAAGGATTTTTTATTTCAAAAATGTAATGTTAGGACATAGCTTTGCAAAATGGATTAGCTTATTTAATTGATTATATAATAAAATTCCAAAATCTTATTCAAATTTTAACAAGTTCTAAAAATTTTAAGCGTCGTGGAAGCATATAATGATTAAAATAAGAAATTACTTCATAAACGCTTTTATTCAAATTTGTCAATTAATTTCAGTCATAAAGATGAAACATTTACATACAATACACAAATAGCTAGATGTCACCTCTCAACAAAATAATCAGTTTCTAATGATCCAGTGGCGTTGAAATAGTAGCATCGTTAAGCTGCAAAAAAAAAGTAAAATAATAGTCATGATTTCTGTGCCTACGCGGGCATGAAAGTATACATAAATACCTACGTGGTAAATTTTGTTTTAAAATGCTTTCAAAAAATACATGAAACTTTATTTAAATACATGCTAGTTAATTTACATGTTAAAACACTTCATGGAAGTTTATTTTAATACCTACGGTACAAAAGCATGCAAGAATATGCGTTTACTTTAATGCCTACAATGTTTAAGAACTTTCTCTTTAAAAATATACCGAAATTAAGATTTTAACCATACAAAAGTTATTAAATAATTGATGACAGTTATTATTTTTAAAACTTATTTTTAGTATTTCACTTTAAATCATAATAATTTTTATAATTCTAATGGTTAACAGTCTTAATAGACATGTTTAAATGCGTGCAAATAAAGGCATGGAAGTTTACTTTATAGCCTGCATGTTAAGTTTTATAGTTTAAAAGGCGTGCAAATAAATGGATGGAAGATTATTTTAATGTCTATATATTAAGTTTTACATGTTAAAATACGTGCAAAGAAATGCACAGAAGTTTATTTTAATTTCAATCGCACATAACCATGTAAGCGTGTGAGTTTACTTTAGTGCCTACAATGTAAAATCTTTCTCTGTATGCCGAAATTACGATTTAACCCTACAAGGTTATTAAATAATTGATGACTGTCAAATTTCACGTTAACTGTTAAACTACATGTTAAAATACATGCAAATAAATGCATGGAAGTTTATTTTAATGTCAACCCCAAACTTAATCAACTGAAATTCATCGTAAGAAAGATTGAAAAATTAAATAGAAAATTAAGCAACTCTGAAAATGAAGTGACCTTCTTAAACAACTATATATATATATATCAACCGCATATATATATATATATATATATATATATATATATATATATATATATATATATATATATGTATGTATATGTTGATAATAGACCATAAATTTTACAATATTCTATAAATTCTACCGAATGTTTGGTGTTAAAATGTTTGTAGTTAGTTTTTTTTAATGTCAACCCCTCCATAATAATAACTACAGAAATGGAGTTATTATATAACGCATGCGAAAACCTTAAGAAGCAGGGACTGATTTACTTTGATAATGCTCTTCACAGTCAGCCAGTCAGCTACAAGCTGAGGCACACCGTCACCGTAATATGTATCGTAAACCAGCTCTGTCAAAAGAGTTAGTCGCTGCAGCTAGGAGTCTCCGAAGTAACGACATCGCTATCCGTAAATCTGACAAGGCCAGCATGTACGTTTGAATTACCTCAAACTAATCAATTAATTGCACAGGTAAATCTTAACTCAACCTCTGTAAAACTCATCCTAAAGTCGGCGAATATAATCCAAGATATATCTATGGAAATGTGAAGACTCACAAACCATATAATCCATTAAGACCAATAATCTCACAGTGCCCCACTCCCACTTATCATTTAGCAAAGACCCTCAACAAACTTTTTGAGCCATATGTCCCTCGTACCTTCTCTGTCAAATCAAGCTTTGAGTTTATCGATATCATCAACGATAACAGAAGATGCGTCGGCCATATGGCTTCGTTGGATGTTGAAAGCTTATTTACTAACGTTCCAATTGAGTATACAATTGATATCATCTGTTGACGTGTATATAATCATCATACGCTTCCACAACTAGATATTCCTCCGGACCTGCTCATCGAGCTACTAAAGACCTGCACGGTTGAAAGTCCATTTGTTGCTCCGGATGGATCGTTATACCGTCAAATTGAAGGTGTCGCCATGGGCTCCCCATTGGGTACTTTGTTTGCTGAATTCTACATGTCAGAACTAGAGGCTAAAATATTTGCAGATCCTACAAATAAACCACCAATATATGCTCGCTACGTGGACGACATATTCATCATTTGTTCCTCCGTCACCGACATATACAATCTGCAGAATATATTCCAAAATAACTCCCATCTGAAATTTACAATAGAATTCAGCACCGATGAGAAACTTTCGTTCCTCGATTGCTTAATTCAACAGAAAGAAGAAGAACTAACTACCAAAGTTTACGTGAAACCGTGCAACTCCGGCCAGGTACTTAATTACAAATCAGACTGTCCTGACCGTTATAAAAACAATGTCGTATACAATTTCATCCACCGTGCACATAAAATTTCTTCTGACAATAATATATTTCAAACTAAATTAGTTCGTACCAAACAATTTCTAATCAATAACAATTATTCTAATAAAATTGTAGATGATACTATTAAAAAATATGTTCACAAACTCAATAATACAAGCAATCCAAATCATCCAACAGTAGCAACCAAAACATCCATACCATTATATTACCTAAACCAGATGCACGACAACTACAAAGTGGATGAATTACAGCTTAAACGAATTATAAAAGTTAACATTTCTGTCTGCAATAAAAACAATTATTTAAAATTCATTATATATTACAAAACTAATCGTACCTCAAACCTCGTCATAAAAAACAGCAATAATTCACCAACACCTACAAGGACAAGCGTTGTGTATCGTTTTACGTGTCCTATGCCACACAAAATTGTGGAAAGTTATATCGGTCAGTCACACACGCACTACTCTCTCCCGTAGACTCACCATGCAAGTACAAGATGGTGCGATAAAGAACCATATGACAACTGTAACAAGGACCATCTTGGATGCCAATACAACAATACTTGATTCAGAACTGCATCCTGGTCGACTCAAAATCCGTGAAGCTTTACATATCAACAAATATATATATATATATATATATATATATATATATATATATATATTCTGTTATTCTAATTCTAAGCTTTTATTAGGTTTTTTAATAATCGTTCTTCGTTCATCCGTTTTATGTGACGTGGACATAAAGTTTTCACCTTCATATTCTTTTTTTCGTGCCTTATCTTTTCAGGACATTGGCGACCATCGACCTTTACAGAACACAATTTTTAAAACTTTGTAGCAATTGAAATGTGGTGATATTGAACAAGTTACACAATGACTTCACAAATGTAATTCGTTATTGACCGCGATTTCTTTTCTCTGCAATCTTTCCAGTAGTTGTTAGAGCTTCCATTTTTTCTTTTCGCATGACATAATCGAAAAATCGTCGGATTATTTGTAGTAATTTCTTCTTTTCAAGTATGAAAAGTCCAACTAATTTTCATAACTGTTCTCAAAAACCGCATTTCAGTAGGATCAATCCTATTTCTATTTTTTTTAAATTCGTCCCGGACTCAGAGCCGTAGGTGAGCACAAGAAAAATGTAACACTTTAACAGTTTTATGCTTGTTGATATTTTGATTTTACTGTTGGTGAAGGTGTTTTTCATTTTAGAATATGCATCATTCGCCATAGTTATCCTTTGTTTGACAACCACATCACATTTATAAACTGATGTAATCGGACTTCCGATGTAATTTAAGCTGTTGACTTGTTTCAATTGTTTACCATTTATGATTATAGAGCAAATCGGGGAGTTTTGCTTTTACTGATAACAATGCATTCTTTTTAGTTGATGTTAATTTGCAAGCCTTTTCTTTCACTTTCAAAAATCAGTTTGGAAACAATTGTTTGCAGTTTGTCCATTGATTCCACAATAAGAGCTGTACCATGAATGTTTATATTCAAGTCTCTAATAGATATTCTAGGTAGTTCTTCTATCTTGCTAATGATGATTTTACTATAGAGATTGTACAAATCTGAAAAGAATACACAGCCTTGCCTAACATCTTTTTTATTTTAACTAAACTAGTCATCTTGTTACCAACTTTCATCGCTGCTCTTTGATTCCAATAAAGGTGTTTGATAACCTTTGCTTCTCTTCCTTCAATGTTCAAATTTTCCAATATTTCCATAAGCTCTATGTGTTTCACGTAATCAAAAGCTATTGAGTAATCGACAAAACATAGAAACAAGTTTTTCTTATTTTCAATCGCTCGTTCACGATAGGCAAAACGACATTGGACATTTGAATTTTTAGATCTGATTTTTCTTTGTGCCCTCATCATTAGAATTCTCACGAAAAGTTTTGTAAAATTACATTACCAAATTTAGCTATTTATGCATCAAGTTGATTGTTCGATGCAGTTCACATTCGGTTGCGTTAGGTTTTTAGGCAATGCAACAAATATTGACTGGGATAGATCTTCGGAATTTCACCGCCGTTTCATATCTCATTCAACATTTTTGTAACTTTTTCAATGACAAATTCATCAAGGCATTTAATTTCTTTAACTACTTTCCCGTCTGGGCCTGTTACTTTATTTGATCTCATTTTGGAAAGAGCGCCACAAACATCAAATCTAAGTATCTTTGGTCCTTCTACGTCTTTTTAAGTTGGAGGCAATTCATCACGGATATAATCGATAAGATCGTTAATGTATTCAGTCCATCTTTCAAGTACTTTTTCTTTCTCTAACGTTACATTACAGGATTTAGCTTTTTATGCATTTAGCTTTTTTACCGTTTCTAGAAACGGTACAAACCTTTTTTTCAGTTATCTCTTTGATGTTTTTATACATTACGTTTGTATTATTGTTTTTGATATTTTTAATGACTTAGTAATTGTCATTTAACCATTTCGTTTTTGCCTCTAACCACATTTTTGATTGTTTTGTCCATCTTTTTGTATATATCAGGATTGCAGTCTTTCACTTTTCTAAAAACTCAAAAAAAACATCTAAAAATGCTTTATGAAATTTGTACGATGGAAGCACCTTTCTATACCCCAGATAACAAGCTATTCAAATGGATAGACGGAGTTTAAATGAACTCCCCACTGGGTGTTTTGTTTGCCAATTTTTACATGGAACATCTGGAAAAAAATATATTCACCAAAAACCCACAACTCAAACCGCAGCTATATGGTCGATATGTAGATGATGTCTTCGACACATACAACAATGATGAAACTATTGACCAACTTTTAGAAGAATTTAATAAATCTAGAATAAAATTTACTATTGAACATTCAACTGAAAATAAATTACTTTTAGATGTTCCAGTTCAAAATATAAACAATTTCAAAATTTCGACCTATACCAAACCAACCAACAAAGGAGAATGTTTAAACGGAAAGAGTGAATGCTGTAAAACATAGTTAAAAAGCACCATTTCGTCATTGGTTAAATGTGCTTTTACGCACTGTACAGATTTAGACAATAGGACAAAAGAATTTAAGAGTATCCAAACTGTTAATTAATAATGGTTATAAATAATTAACTTGATAAATTTTTATTTATTGAACAAAAGATGCCTCTTACCCAGTCAGAAAAAAATACCGTAGGCTTGTAATTTGCAACCTAGCTTGGCATGTGAAACGGAGTCGAAAGCTATTTGGAAGTCGAGATAGATGGTATCGCATCTCTCCTTCATTTGAAGGATTGACAACGAATCACTAAAAAATTTGAGGAGGTTAGAAGAAGTTGATCTTGCCGGGAGGAATCCATGCTGGAAATGGGATATCAGACTGTTATCTAATAAGTAATTTAATAGACTCCGGTTGATAATTTTTTCCATGACTCTGCAGCATGAACAGGTTAATGATATAGGTCTGTAGTTGCTGGGGTAGTTGGTCGGACGTTTTTAGTGAATAGAAGTAATAATGGCAGTCTTCTATATCGTGGGTAGAAATTCATTTTAAAAAGATGAGTCAAAAATGTGGCATAGTGGGATAGCTAAACTTGAAGCGCACATTTTGAGAAAAATGTTAGGAATCCCATCTGGACCACTTGAATATGAATTCTTAAAATTTCGAAGAGCAAGATATACTACATGTGGAGTGAAACAAATTTCTTCAATTGATTTAGTAATACGGATAGGCAAAGAACAAGTTAGTCCATTATCTACTGTGAATACGATGCGAAATAATTGTTAAATGTGTTTGCTATCGTCACGGGATCACTTGATATACTATTATCTTCAGTTTTCAATTTATTGATTTGGGGCTTGGAAAATAATTTGTTGTTTACATAACAATAAAAGCTTCTGACGCTAGCTTTTGATAACAAGTTGTTTTTACTGATTTTACGGTAAAAGTATGCTAATTCAGAACATTTTTTTGCTGCCATCGTGTAGTGATTTTTATCATCTGAATTTGAACTTTGTTTCCACCTTTTCCAGAAATAATGTTTAATTTTGTATGATTGACGAAGTGATCTAGGTACTGATTGTTTGGACAGTAGACTTTTACGATGAAATTGAGGAACTAAAGTTGATATGGCATTGTTGGTTATTTGTTCAAAAATATTCCAACATGCATTAACATCAAAGCAGAATTGAAAACAATAATTCCAATCTTTTTTTTAAAAAAACCATTTAAAAGCTCGTAGTTAGCTCTGATGAAATCGTAAAAATTTATTTCGTTGTTAGAGTTGTCATTTATTAGTTTACCAATGATGCAGTTGACTTAAAAAGTAATGCAGTTTTGATCACTTGTGGCAATAGGACATGAAACCTCAAGTTCTAATAGCAATCTGGTATCATCAGAGAGCACCAAATCTAAAATGTTCTGACCTCGAGTAGGTTGGTCTATCAGCTGATGAAAGCCCAAATCGTTAAAATGTTCAATGAAGGAATTATAAATTAAACTGTCTGGTGAGAAGTAGTTAGTCCAATCGATGAGGGAAAGGTTGAAATCGCCCAACAGACAGTTAACATTTCCTTTGCATAGCTCCTTGATACATTGAACGCTATCACTCGCATATTCCTCAGCCAACCTGTCAAAACCACTACTGCGGTAGTAGGAGATGAAGCGATAAACCGATGATGATGATGAAGAAAGAATATCAATAGAAATTATTTCGATATGGGAATATTTTGTGGGTATTTTGAAAGGAATCAAGTTATTAATTATGAAAGCCACACCACCACCACGCGTTCCACTGTCTTTTCTAACAAAACTGAGACCAGTAGGTAAAAACAATTTGTCACGATCTTCTGGTGAAATTACTCATTGATTTGATAATCTTAAAAAGAGAGCGACAAGATGATAGGAATTGGTCTACTGAAACCAATAATATAACAATATGTTGTTATAACCATCACAAATATATTTGCTAGAGGGGCTAGTGTCGCTGCAAATACATACAGTTCGAGGAGAAACTAGAACCTTCCGACAGTAAGGTATCTGGGACGTTCGAAAAGCGTTGGTAAAACGGGTATATAAAGGCATGCGAGATATTGAATGGTCGTCGTTGAATATTTGATATCTGAAAAGCGATTGGTTGTTAGTGTGGAAAGCGATATTTGATATTCGACTCTACGTATATACGTATATACGTATGTAATACGTGTATACGTATTATTATACTTTATTGTTTTAGCGATATTGAAAAAACTGAATACTGGCAAATCTGCAGAACCAGTTGGATTACATCCTAGAGTTTTGTGGGAAATGCGTGGTTTGATTAGTACATATCTATGCAGATTATTTTAACGATCATTAAAAGAAAGTGTTGTTTTCGATGATTGGAGATTACGTCATGTGGTACCGTTGTACAAGAAGGGAAGAAAAGACCTGGCCCTGAACTATCGTCCTGTGGCACTCACATCAATTAGTTGTAAAATCATGAAAACACTGATAAAGGACTATATCATGAAATATTTTATCAAAAAAGGTCTTTTTTCAAAAAATCAATTTGGTTTCATCGCTGGACGTTCTGCGGTTTTGCAGCTTTTAAAATTTTTCGAAGATATAACTGAGGGAGTGGACCATGGTCACGAGGTCAACGTAGTATATGGATCTTGAAAAGGCGTTTGGCAAGGTTGGAAAGATAGTTAAATGGATCAAGAAATATCTCAGCAACATAACTTTTCAGGTCAAACTTGACGATGCCTTACAGAGCCAAACCCGGTTTTGAGTGGGGTCCCTCAGGGTGGGGTTTTGAGCCCGTTTGCTTTTTCTTATTTATATTAATGACATTTTGTCTATATGTGACAATATCCTACTTTTTGCAGATAATTCAAAAATCTCCAGAGTTTTGAAGAGTAAAGAGGAAAAAACAGTTTTATGCGCGATATTGGCTAGTTTGGTCCAATAATTGGGAATTGAAGTAAAACACAGATATATGCTAGTTGTTAAAAATTTGCTCCAACAAACCGTGTTTACCCTTCACCATTTTGGATGGTAACGGACCTCTTCATCTGCCGGTGGTTAAAAAAGTTTCAGATCTCGGAGTCATTTGTCATTTAGCGATTGATTTATCATCATTTGGTTTTTGCGTACGTTCTCATAGGTTCACGTGTTTACATTCAGTTCAATTCTGTTGTTACTGTTTTTGCTAATTTTATCTGATAAATTTTTATTTTTATGTTTTTGTTTGGCAAGGGGCTATGCCCGTGCCACTTAAAATTATAACAATAATGACATCAGTGAATTTTTATCCGAAAAGCGAGTTTCTGAACGTTATATTGATTGTGAACATTAACTTTTATCAGTAAAATTAATTAACGTTGATTTTTGATTAATTAATTAATTATTGTTTGTTTTGTAAATAAATAAATTGATAACTTGAGAATATATTACCTTTTTTTTCACTGTGATTAAACGAACCTGTTATCAATCAGACATTGGTGTCAGACGTTGGATCTTTGGTGGAAAATAAGTGAAAATCGTTGTTAAAAATTTTAATTTTTTTTGTCGACAAGTTAAATTTGCCGTTATCGTTATTTTTCGTACATCTTCTTGCGCTTTCTCTTTCAGTCAACTGCAGTATTTGCAACCTGGTAAACCAGTCAATAAGTATGGGCATCTGCATTGTTGTACAAGGTTTCTTTACTTTGATGCAGCCTAAAGATTTTATTCACAGTACTGGGATGTCAAATCTACTAACCCGCCTTCTTGTTTACGCCATGTTGCTGCACAATGACGACAGTAATTGTCTCCAAGACGTTGTTTACAATCTCTTCGTAAATGTCTTTTTCGTCGCAATTTCAGTATTTTGCCACACCACAAACTTGACCCTTCTGTTCTACAACCATTCTTTGACACGAACATTCTTAACAATATTGGCGCAGCTTTTCGTCAGATTCGAATGTAATACTGCAAGCAACGGTATCATTGAGGTTGCATTTGTCAGCTAGTATTCCTTGTGTAAGTTGATCCATTTCGCGAGATAGCCCAATAAATTTTTGATCAAATTTCTGTTCAATCTGGTTTTCTATTTTTGCGTTCATTACGGTATGGCAGATTGTTGTTCAGTTTCGACATCGAATTTTTCTCTGAGTTTCCTTAATTGTTATTCAATTTAGGCACGTCTTTATACACCCAATATTCTGCACGTCTTTATATACCCCCTTCTGTCGACGCCTCTTGAACGTACCAGATATCTCGCTGTCAGAATGTTTTAAATTATTATTTATTCTAGTAGCGACACTAGCGCCTTCAGCAAATATACTTGTTGACGGTTATATGTTATCATTGACTAAAAAAATTGATTTGCCATATGAAACGTCATCAAAGTCAAGATAAGCAGTAAAAATGGGAACAAAGATACAATAGAACTCAGTTTTTGTTATAACATGCCATCTAGTCACGTTGTTACATGATGGTCTTGTTTGAATGAAGCAATGTTTTCTCGGTTAACAAATTTGAATTAAGATATGTTCAGAGTCAGTTTGTAGAAATTCATTTGAATTGCATTGCTGTGCAGTAACAGTCAGAGTTATTGATTTGTGTTGAACTCTAACTACAGTTTGGCTACAAACAATATCACTTTAAAATAACAGCAATTAAGATTCTCGACCAAACAATTTTATTTATAGGTATTATGATAATTAGATTTGACTAAATTGTTTCGATTGGTGCAAAATTAAAAAGATGTACCTAACCTTTTAGTTTTTAATTCATAGTGATCAATATTTATTCGTAAATTAATTGTACAGGAAGTGTATCAATCTAAAATCTTTCAATCGATTATTTTAAAATTTATTAAACTAAATAAATGTTATTTGAAAGTAATTTTTTGTTTAAACAAAATCATTTGATTACTATGAAAAACTGGGAAACTATAATTTTCAGCTAAAAAAAACGCTGCTCTTTCTAATGTTCACACTTCGTCATAAAAAACCTTTTAAATAATTGCGTTTTCTTTTTTTTAATTTATACCTTGAATAGATAATTATTTTTATCATCCACCACTGTCATTATTTTAGATGTTGTTGCTGAAAAAATTAACAAGATTTTTAACTCTACACTAACTCGATGAGTTTATTAAATTTTGCAAAACAAAAACATTCATTTATATAATATAATATAAGGTCATAATTAATGCAGTAATATATGAAATGTACCAAATTTTTAGCGTTGGATAGTATTTATTAATAAGAATATTTTATTGAAAAATGTAATAAAAAACTATCCAACGCTAAAAATTCGGTAGATTTCATAAATCACTGCATATATATATATAAATATATATATATATATATATATATATATATATATATATATATATATATATTCAAAATTCAATTCAAAAATAGCTTTATTCAGCAAAATAATTGAATTGTATATATATATATATATATATATATATATATATATATATATATATATATATATATATATATGGGTGTGTGGTGGGGGGGTAAAAATTTTCGACCTGCTCCCGCAAGTACGGTTGGCCAGTACGAGTACATAAAGTACACCATCTCTCACCACGATCAAAATCGTTCTAGGCTAGACGCGTTTCGTCCCTTATAGGACTCATCAGTAGCCAAAAATTAAACACCAACTTAATACAATTACTATCTCAGTAGACAATATTGCAAACTAAGATGATTTTAAGTAATATACAGAAATAAATTTTGGTCGATAGAGACGTACTGTTACTCTGCCGAATAAAGAAAATAGTGAGTCGACTTGAATCCAAAAGTACGTGTGTATATAAAGGATGAGAATTTCCGACCTGTACTAAAATAAGTAATTGCCCTAAATTGGTGTTTAAACTCGGGTTTGTCAGTTCTTAAGGCAATAATAATAATTGAGCTATGAGTATATCAGCAAAATTTGAATTAATTCTGAAACGTTTTTTAATAAATACAATTTAAAATTGTTGGTAAGAATAAATTCTAACCAAAAATTTTTTTAACCAAGGATTTCAAATAGCTCGCAACCTTAGTAATTATCACAACTTTCTAACAAAGGTTAATTGCATATTATAAGTAAGGGTAGGTAATACTTACTAAGGTTAATTGCATATTATAAGTAAAGGTAGGTAATACTTACTAACAATGGTTAAATGCACAACTTTCAAACAGGGGTTAATACCGCAACATACTAACAAATGATAATAGCTTACCAGCAAAGAAGTTATTTTAGTCTTTGGCTGAAAAAATTCTTGGCTAGAATAAAAAACTACTTTTCAGAATTAATTCAAGCTTAACCCATATATTCATAACGTCATTATTATTGCAATCTTGAAAACTGACATGCCCTAGATGTTAAGTTAAATTTTTATTCATTAAAAACAATTTTCCATGTTTTTTGCAAAATTTTTTACAGAAAAACTACTTCTCGGAAATTGATAAAACTTGAATGGAGAAATCGCCCCTCCACCGGTAACTACGTCACAACGAGTAATGACATCGCCATTTGTGTCGTTTTATTGAGAGAGAGAGAGAAATTAAAATAGATTTTGTAATTGTTTATTTTAATTTTACAGATTCAATTAAATGAAACGAATTCCACCTACCTACAGAACCGCCTAAAACAAGTCTACCAAATTGTTAACTCAAATTAAAAAAAAACGCAACTTACCTAGAGAGCTGCTTGAAGCAGGCTCATTCAATTAAAAGGAACGCGACCTATTTAGAGAGCTACCAGAAGCATGCTCATTCAAGTAAAAGGAACACGACCTACTTATGGAGCTGCCTGAAGCAGGCTCATTCAATTAAAAGGAGCGTGACCTACCTGGAGAGCTGCCTGAAGTAGGCTTAGTCAATTAAATGGAACGTGGCCTACCAAGAGAGCTCAACATTAATTATCAATTATATTTGACCTAGTAAAGACAGACAAACATTACAACTATACAACACTTTAGTCTAATCACTGCATGTGATAAGGGTACATTTTCAATGAAACAGTTTTGACACCGAGTCCACAACTTATCAGCGCTTTCATTACAACAAAATAAACATTCATTTGTCATGTCATCGGAATAAGCAATCACATCATCAAATATGTTTTAACTAAATTTTATTGGATCAAATTTTATTCAATCGGTTTGCTTTTATCTAACGTGAGCATGACCATGTAGATGAAAATTCCACAGTCCTGGCTATCCATCTGCTTCGGCAGTTCGCGTACTTAAGTCATACTTTTCCCAATGTTGTTTGTTAATTTTTTGCCACACACGCTTAAAAATTTTCAGAATAAAAAGTTTTTTTTCGTTTGTTTTCATATATATACATGTGTGAGTATGTATGTGCATTTAAAGAGCATGGCTAAGTCTCTCTGGGTTCCACGTTGATAAAGCCAAGCAAGCAGCTTCTACTAATTACTTCAGTAGATTTGAATAAAGAAAATTGTTTCAATATATACATGTCTATACATACACATATATACATGCATGTATATGTAAATGTGTGTGCATATTTGTATTACACAAAACGTATGTGTGAAGTGTATCTATCATTGAACAAACAAGGAATCCACAAAATAAAGTAGAGACACTTTAAACAAAAAAAGTTTTAGTTTTGAACTCAAGAAACTTGAGAATGATTAACGATCAACCGTTAAAAAATTCGAAAAGTTAAACATGAAGTTAACTAACGTCGAACATGCAGTGATTTTCATCAATAATTGCATTTCTGATAGTCTTAATCCAATATATATATATATATATATATATATATATGTTATTATATAATATATATATATATATATATATATATATGTAAATTATATTTTATATAATTATCTATGTATTTCTATTCTGTGCTTGTAAATTATGTTTCATTACTTTGGTATTATCTTATATATAAATGCAAATAGCACGTGGTTATATTTTATTATTGTTGGCTTTATAAACGACCCTGGAATTTAATTTTTCTACTTAGATTAATAAATCAGGTTATTCGAAAGCAAACTTATAAATTAAATTCCAAAAAGAAGATGGCTTCAAAAACAAGTTAGTTGTATTTTCATATTATTAAAAGAAATAATGACGAATTTGAATTAGCGGGCATATCGGAAAATAAAGAAACATGGTATGTCCTACCTGATGAGAAGAAAGATTTAAGTTTGCACGAAGCTCTATCTACGAAGCGAGCAATAATCAATACAATTGATTCTATCAAACCTATCAACGGTTATCGTACAATTTGGATCAAACTCGATGATGAATTGAGAAAGGAATATTACGACGAAGACGAAAATCTATGTTTTTTAGATAATATGTTAGAAGAAAAAATTATTGATAATAAACATAGAGATGAATCAGATGACAATTTTTTTAATGAACGAATTAAGGAATTAGAAGCTAAGCTAAGTCTGAGTGATAACTTTAAGCTGCAAGACGTTGAAAAAAAATTTATTCTGGAAAAATTCAACAAAAAGCAAAACCCTACAGAAAGAGAAATTTGAAAATGAATGTAGAAGGCATAAAATACTAAATCCTACTAATGTCATAGAAGCATTACGCTTCTTTTTATCTGGGTCACCGAATGATTGGTACGAATCAAATTTAAAAAAGATCAGCTAAACTAATTGGTCAGATTGGAGAAAGTCCTTTCTGACCATTTTTGCAGATAGAAGTTGAAAAAAATAAGAACAGCATATATTTACAAATATTTAGGTGGTTCTTTAATAGACTATGCCTTAGCAAACGAAAACCTATGTTTAGAAATTGAAATGTCGAGAATAAACATGATCGTTATGGGCCTTCCTGTAGAAATACAAAACCAACTTGATAAAGAAGAAATAACGACCATTGAGAAACTGTTCAAAGAACTAACAAAAATTGATGAATGCGTTTCTAACATCAAGCCGAAATATGACAATAAATTTTTAAGTAATGAAATACCATACAATACGGATGTCAAGACAAAGCAACTTTATCAACACAAACAGAGATATGAAAATGTATACAAAGAAATTTTGGTACCAAAATACAAAGTAGAAGCAAAGACAAATAATACTCTAAATAAAAAAAATCAAAGATATGAAAATAACACTCTAAATAAAGAAAATATTAGATCAAATTTTATCAGGTCAGAGAAGAAAGAGATAAGATGAATAACAATCACAACATGGTTAAATCAGATGAACTGACTGACAACCAATTTAATCTACAAAAGGCAGAAAAAAATAATTTAATTAAAATTTCAGAAGTCAATTTTAACGAAAATATGAATAATACAATTTGTGAAAATTTAGACCACATTGAAGATGAAAATAGAAGAAAAGATATTTTAAATTCAATAAACAAGTACAAACATATGTTTGCAAAAGATAAATATGATGTAGGAAAAGTGAAGTCTAAAGAAGCAGAAATAAAATTAACCGGAGATGAATATGTAACAGCAAGACCATATAAATGTTCCATGGTTGATGAAGAGGAAATCAAGACCCAAGTCAAGAAGTTATTAGAAGCTGATTTAATTGAAGAATCGGAATCCCCTTATACCTCGTCAGTAACTCTTGCTTTTAAAAAAGATGATGGTCGTCGGACAAGACTTTGCATTGATTTCAGACGATTAAATAAATTAGTAGTTCCTGAATGCTATCCATTCCATACTATTAATGATGTCATAGATAAAGTACCAAATTGCAAATATTTCACTGTACTTGATATAAATTCTGCATTTTGGTGTATATTATTAAAAAAGGAAGATAGAGAAAAAACTTCATTTATCATTGAGTATGGAAAATTCATGTTTAAAGTTTTACCCTTTGGTCTTAAAAATTCTCCAGCAATTTTTCAACGTATTCTATCCAATATCATAAGAAGAAATAATCTGGACAATTTTTGGATTAACTATATCGGTGACATACTTATATTTTCACGCTCTTGGGAAAAACAAATTATTCACATTGAAAAAATTCTACAAACTATCACAGAAGGTTTTAAATTAAAATTAGGAAAATGTAATTTCGCTGCTAAAACCATTAAATATCATGGAAATTTTATTCAAGAAAATAAAGTAAGAAAATTTAATCGCCATCAAGAATCTTAAGAGACCAACAGATAAAACAGGAGTTAGAAGTGTGTTAGGATCTATTAACCTTAAATAAATCGAAAATAGTGCTCAAAAATTTGAACCACTGCATAAGCTTTTGAAAAAAATGTTAGGTTTCATTGGTCCCAAGATTTTGAAAATTCTTTCAACTTGATAAAAGAATATTTATGTTCTCAGCCAATCTTAACCATTTACGATAAAGCCAAAGACACTTATATTGAAACTGATGCCAGTTATAAAGGAATGGGAGCTACTTTGAAACAACTACATCCTGATGGTATGTTACATCCTGTCGCATACTTCTCAAGAAAATTATCAGAAAAAGAAAAGAAAATGGACATCATCCATCTTGAATGCAAAGCTATCAAAGACGCAATAAAATACTGGCAATATTATTTGATTGGTCGTGAATTTGTTGTTTGTAGTGACCACAAACCTCTAGAAAATCTAAAAACTAAAAGTAGAACAGATGAAATATTGGGCGATTTAGTGCACTATTTGTCTCAATTCCACTTTAAAATTATTTATAAGAAAGGAAAGGAAAATATTATGGCTGATTTACTTTCTCGATCACCAGTATTAGAATATTGTTATAATACTCGCTGTCGACCGGTTTACGATGCGACGGATTCAATCTTCGATTGAATAAAATACTCCAAACAGTTATTAAACTTTATTTACAGAAGAAATCAACTATTATTAGTTATTAAACTTTATTTACAGAAAAAATCAACTAATCATTTATTTCCAGTAAATTCGCACTAACGCAACAATTAACTTTTAAATCTTTCAAAATCTATCGCTATGACAACGTCAACAAACAAATCAAATATCGCTTTAAATAATTCACCGAATCGCTATTCACAAAATCACGAATTTCACTAATCACGAATATCACTAATCACGAATATCACTAATCACGAATATCACTAATCACGAATATCACTAATCACGAATATCACTAATCACGAATATCACTAATCACAAATATCTTGCGACGTGCGCTTATATACTCTTCGCAAGCGTCGTTTCTAGATTCTTCCCGATGGTCCGATTCCAGCATACTCTAGAACGTTCCAGTCACTAGAACATTCTAGAATACGCTAGAATCTAGTGCGTTCGGTAGCACGGTTATAACCATATTTTAAAAATGAAGATGCAATCCAAGTTGTAAATTTAATTGAAAGACCTGAAATTCTTCAGGATCAAAATGATAACATGACTGAATTAAAGAGTACCAAGAAGATTGAAAAACGCCATGGTATTATTTACAAAAAATTGAAGGACAAATCAAGGATATTTGTTTCTGATAAATTTGGTTTAAGAATAATAAAAAAGGTACATGAATATTATAGACATATCGGAGCTGGAACATTGAAAGAGAAAATAAGACTATTTTATTATTTCAAAAACTTTGATCAACTAATTGAAAAATTTTGTAAAAGTTGCACTATATGCTTAAAGAACAAAACTAGAAGAAATAGAATCATCGGATTAATGTTAAAACTAGGACCCGCGACAGAACCATACCAAATTATGTCCATTGACACAGTTTGTGGATTTGCCGGTAATAGGTCACCAAAGAAATATATGCATATTTTGGTAGATCATTTTAGTAGATATGCTTGGATCCCCACTACAAAAAGCCAATGCGCAGCAGATTTCATAAAGTTAATTGACCCGATTGCCAAGAAAAATAATATACCAGTACACCGGAATTAATTCTACAGAACTAAAGCAGTATCTAAACAAGATGAATATTCAAGTGGTTTTTACATGCGTAGATTGCCCTCAATCAAATGGACTAAATGAAAGACTAAACCAAACACTTGTAAACAGAATAAGATGTAAACTTAACAGTGAAGAAAAACAGGCATGGTTCGTTATTGCAGACGAATGTGTCAAAGAATACAATCGGACAATTCATAGTTCCACGAAATTTGTACCGGAATACCTATTATACGGCATAAAGTCAACTATCACTCCATATGACTTACCGGAAAGCGATTTAGCTGCAGATAGAATACAAACCAGTCGAAATTCTATGCAAAATTTTGAAATTAATAAGAAAAGGGTTGACAAAAATCGTCAACAGTATGAATTTGAAGTGGGCAATCAAGTCTATATCCAGAATGGGAGTAAACTTAATAGAGGTAAAATGAACAGAATAAGAGTTGGTCCATTTAAAATTCTTAGCAAGATTTCACCGTCTATCTTCGAAGTAGACTGCGGAAAGAAGAAGAAGGAATCACATTTTTTTCACATTAATAAATTGTCACTTTCTGTACCTCAAAAAGTGACTTGAGGGAGAGAGATGTAAATTATATTTCATATAATTATCTATGTATTTCTATTCTGTGCTTGTAAATTATATTTCATTACTTTGGTATTATCTTATATATAAACGCAAATAGCACGTAGTTATATTTTATTATGGTTGGCTTTGTAAACGATCCTGGAATTTAATTTTTCTACTTAGATTAATAAAGCAAACTTATATATATTATATATGTTGGTAATTTGGTTGGTTGGACCATAATTTTTACAATATTCTATAAATTCTACCGAATGTTTGGCGTTAATATGTTTGTAGTTCGTTTATAAGTTTATTTTGAATATTAATAAACTAAACGTTCTCCAAAAAACTTTAGTGAGAAAAATCGAAAAAACGAACTACAAACATATCAACGCCAAACATTCGGTAGAATTTATAGAATATTGTAAATATATATATATATTTATATATTTATATATAGTAACATATAGATACATGTGTATATATATATAACATAACATCTTCATAAATACTAAATAATAGCTTGTTTAAGTTCCCCTTCGTCGTTCATTTTGTGCTCGTGGTAAATTTATTAAATATTTCTCTTATAATTTTTCTGATTATAATTATATTGTAAATAAATTGCTCTCTAGTTTTAATCATTAGATTAAGACGGCCGATTTAGGTTGCCTTTTCGTGGGTGCGGTGTGGATGCGGATAATGAGCAGTGCGGATGCGGGCGGTTGCGGGCGTGAACTCTGCGGATGCGGGCGGTTGTGGACGTTAACTCTGCGGATGCGGGTGGTTGCGGTTTGGAAAAATCTTCTCTGCTTGGGGCTCTAATATCTATACCTCGTGCCAGCAACACTTTCGCTATTTGATGCCTGAGTGAGTGGCTTGCCATTGTGCTTCGTCGATGACATCAGTGTTATCTACTTGCTGCAACAAACATTGTATTTCAGTTATATTGTTTTGCAGTAATTTTAGGATATCGTCTTTGTTTCTCCGGATGGCTGTTTTGTTATCAAGCAATCACTTGGCTAAAGCATTGTTGTTGCATGTTATTATGCTTTGTAGGTTTTGTAAAAACTCATCGTTGTCTTTGGGACCATTTTCGGTTAACCCTACAAAGCATATATTCGTACCAAGTAATTCATGCAATCTGTGAATTTTAATTTTTTAATGTTATCACTGACTTTTTTAAAATTTCAGCAGTGCATTTACTGCTTTCGATTGCTAAAGTTATTTATCTGCTTTAGGCTCCTAGAAGCTTTGCCAAACCAGCCCTGTTCGTCCAAACTAGACTGTTATTTAATAAAAATGTTGATTCGTTTAATGACTAACATGCATTAATATGCATTGCACAGTAATTGAGCTATATTGTTTTAACGCGTGAACATTTGTATGACAAAAAATTAACTATTTTTTATTTTGGTTCGAAATAAACAAATACTAATGCAATTGCAGCAAAAAGTAAAATTTAAATATTTTAATTAAAAAAAGGATTGTGATAACTATAATTGTGAATAGTAGAGATTAACAAGCGTTTAAATTTTAACTATATATAATACGTTGTACAGTACAATAAACTGTAGTGTTTTACAACAAATTAATACTAGTTTAGCCGATAGCTCAATCTTATTAGCTTATTAGCTCGATAGCAAATAACTAGCTCAATCGATAAATAAGACCTAAACTTTTGTATAAAATAATTTTAAAACAAACAAAACGAATCCGTATTTAATAAAAAAGCATATTTTGAATGTAGCATGAAGTTTTATTATTATTTTCAACACATAATGTTGCTTACTTACAGAATTGAGTTTTCCTGAAATACTGGCTATTTATTAAGTTCAAATTTGATATTGACAGACGCAGACTGCTATGAAGCAGTTTGTTAACCAATTTAAAGCTTTTTTTCGACGCACGAACACACGACGTATAATTGCCCATAAGCGAAACAGGGAAACCCCTAATTGATTCAGCAAACTTTTAACAACTGTCCTTACGGTTTGTTTATGGTCATCGCAAAAGCCAGATGTACTGGAAATTGTTTAATTTAATCGTTTAAAATTGAATGGTAAATCCGTTGGAATCATCCGTATCCGCGGGATCAAGACATCCTCTCCTTTGTATTTTCCTTTTATGACTGTTGCCTCAATGACGTTATTCACCAGCTTTTTCACAGCCAGTCTTGTTCCATTGCACAGTCGAGATTGATTAATGTTACGCAGCATAATGACAACTTGCCCTTTTTTTAACTGCAAATTGTGAGGTGGTATTTCAGTCAATTCCAGTGAATTCAAAAATTCTGTGGGATAATTGACTACGTCATCCTGGTCTGCGGATTCGCTCAATTTCATTATGTCGTGCTTGCTGTTGTTGTGTTTAATGTGCACAAACTTGTTGCATTTTTAGCCCATCTACTTCATTGTCACTCACTAAATATCGAAATTCCGACATAGCAATACGACTATTTTCTTGATTTGTCTCTCTCTGGTCATCAAAGCTGTTAGCACGTGAAGTAGCTCATCTGACATTTTATTGATTGCGACGACCTAAGTCTTCTTCTCGACATCGTAAATTATAAATAATCAAAGTGAGAAGATTTCTCGCTCATTTAGCAGTAAAGTATCACAATCACAAAATATCCAAAAAGAGAGCACATTGCTCTGAATGTCACTGTTACAAAGGATCAACAAAGTAAAGAAAGTTCTCGTGCAATCATAGATATCGTAACACAATGTCGTAATACTTTTTTCCCGTGTTCTAAAGTGCGACAGGATGGAATGACATATTAGTTGAAATTTATTGAATATCAATGAAGTTCAAATTGACTCTAAATTTTATTTAGAAAACGTTTATTTGTAAAAAAGAAGAGGACTGTTTTTAGAGTTTTCCAGGCAATTATTTGAATTTTTCTCACCTTTTAAACCTTCCCTTAGACCTCCACGAACATTTCAAGACCAAAACAAGATAAATCCGTTCACCCGTTCTCGAGTTTTAGCGAGACTAACAAACAGCAATTGATTTTTATATATGTAGATAAGTTTTAACTTTAATAAAAATGTATGAAAACACAAAAAGAATGTAATAATAAATTATAACAAGAAAAGAAAAACGCATACCACCACCTTTTTTTGAAGAAGATGTTTAGCAGGTTTTTTAACTCAATTATAAAAATTGCTGAAAATTTCTTGGAGGATCAAAAATATTTATTAACGTACAAGTTGTCCCAAGACCACTTAGAATTATTTTTAATGCTGTCCGCAGAAGTGGTATGCATTGAATCTAATTATTTTTGTATCTTGCTGAATGCATTTGTTTTGTGATAATAATTTTAGGTGGCTGGAATAACAATCCAACGGTATATCAATTCAAATATATAATGAAGAGATATTTGGCAAAATGTGGTCTTTACCCAGATAATTTAGGTAATGTCATCAACTCTGATGAGGCAATTTTGTGTTACCAGATGTGAATATTTTCAGGAAGCCTGATGTGAATATTTTCAGGAAGCTTGATGTGAATAGAAATACATCTAGTGAGGCTTTTGATAAAATTGAAAAGTTTTATATGAATTGTTTCATTAGGACTGAAAACATTCAGGAGCAGATTGATTTTCCAAGTACTTAATACTATCTAAAAAATATCAAAATTCTAAAAATTAACTTAATTTATAGTTTAGATTGTTAAATTTCTTGTCACGTAGATCGTTTAATTAATTGATATAATATTGAAAGACATTAAAAGAGAGAAAATAACTAAGCAACGATCCCGACTTGTTTATTATCCACCGGAATCACAGAAAAAGGAAAAATTAAAGTACCAACAAAAGCAAAGACGTTTTGGTCCAAAGAAAATAAATGTATATTATAATCATAAATGTTTTAATATAAAACATAACACTTTTCATTTTTATTTAAAACTTAAGATGACCTAACCCTAAATGTCTGAAAGACCCATGCCACACTCCAGATTTTTTGGCTTTGGTCTAACCATGGGTTTGGTAAGAGCATCAGTACTTGAAAGTTCTGTCCCACCTCGTTCACTGAAAATTCTTCTTCTGCCACCTTTTCTTCTGACAAAGAATGTCTAAATGTGGATGTGTTTTGTCTTTCTGTGAATTTCTGGATTGTGTGCTAAACGAATTGCTGCTTCATTGTCGATAAAAATTTCTGGCTTTTTCTTTAGATCTACGATGTCGTTCAACAATCGTTTGAGCCATATCACTTCACGAGCTGCTTCACTTGCGGCAACGATTTCTGCTTCAGTAGTTGAAATCGCAACTGAGGGTTGACGTTGGCTAAACCAACTGATCACGCTTCCTCCAAACATACAGATTACACCTGATGTCGATCTTCCACTAGATTTATCTTCTCCATGATCTGCATCACTGTAGGCTATAAGTGTATTGTTTTGACCAGACTTGTAAACAATACCGACATCAGCTGTGCCTTGCAAATATCTGAAAATTTGCTTGACTTGTGCTACATTGGACTTGCTGGGTTTCTCCAAACTTCTGGATGCTACTCCAACTGCATATGCAATATCTGGTCTTGTTCCCGTCATCAAGTACATCAATGCACCAACTGCTGATCTGTAAGGAAATTTCACTTCCTCATGTTCATTTTTGTTTTCATGAACTCCTCAGATTTGA
>NW_008704083.1:1753793-1758517 GCF_000326865.2 Helobdella robusta
CACTGACTCATCCCAAACTTTTCAAGAATCATTCTTGTATACGATGACTGACTGACATTAATATTTCCCTTCTCATCTTGATTAATCTCTAATCCAAGGAAATATGTTGCAGGTTTAGATGTTATCTTGAACTCTGACTTTAATTCTTTTTCAAATATTTTTAGTTCTTCTTTATCGGTTCCTGCAACTAGTCCATCAAGTATCTGCATCGCTTTGTTTGAAATGTCTCTTTTTCAAGAATTCAGCAAAGCGTTTGTTCCAACATTTTGGAGCTTGTTTAAGTCCATAGAGACTTTGCTTGAGTTTACAGACTCTTCTTGAATTATCTTTAAAACCTTCAGGTTGCTCCATGTAAGTGTCTTTATCTAGTTTGCTGTATAGAAATGCTGTTGACATATCAAACTGCATGAGTGACATCTTTTCATTTGCAGCAACACTTAATAGTGTTCTTATATTTGAACTTCTGACCACAGGACTATAGGTTTCTTCATAGTCAATTCCCTTTTTCTGAGAAAAACCTTTTACCACTAGCCTGGCTTTAAAACGTTCAACAGAACCATCTGGATTGTGTTTTACCTTGTAGACCCATTTGCATGGTATTGCCTTATGACCTTTTGGAAGACTTACCAAATCCCACGTTTGATTTTCCTTTAATGAATGCATTTCACTGTTCATGGCTTTAAACCATTCATCTTTTTCATCACTTTGAATGGCATCTTTGTAGCTTACTGGTTCAAGTACTTCACATAATGCAGACATGACAAAAGGATCATAACGAGATGGCTTTTTGATATTATTCCTGTCACGTAAAACCATACCTTTGGTCTTTTGATTACAACAGTCAGATTGATCTTCTTCATCAGATGAAACTGAACTACGGTTGTGAACATTTTCATCAGTTGAAATATTTTCTTTAATCAAAGTTTCTTTATTTTCATCTATGATTTTAACGTCAATCGAAACTGTATCATCTGAACAACTTTCTTCTTGCAAAATCACTGAATTTGGTTTGACAACCTTCTCATCAAACATCTCTTGATCGATGCATTTTAATACGTTTCTTATTCTGATGTCCCATTCGTTCATGGTATAACTGCAATGCATCTTGATCATTGACAAAATTAACTTCGACTTCAGAATTCAACGGTCTAACAGTTTTTGCAGTATGTTTGAACAAACCTCCATTGTTGTTTCTTATTCCAACAACATTTATCACATTGTCAATAAGTAGATGACAACTTTTTGAGGTTGAAACAAAAGAGCTATTTCTGTTCTTATCTTGAGTTGCAAGTACTGAGAACAAATTTCTTTTTACTTTTGGCACATACAAGACATCTGTAAGTTTAACAGTTTGCCATTTATTATTCACTTTCACTTGAAGATGAATAATTCCTTTTCCAAAAGCTTCTACAGTATCGCCATTTGCAATATATAATTTACTCGGTTGAGAAAATTTTTCAAAACTTTGAAATATGTCTCTTCGGAAAGTTAGATGGCACGTTGCACCATTGTCAAAAAACCATTCATCAGTGTACGCTGACTGATCAATTGCAAAAACACTTGATTCCATAACAACTAGTGACTTATCGTCATCGCATAGATTGTTATTTCTTGGTTTTGCTGGTCTACCATCAGAATGCCATTTTTCACAATTTCTTACAATGTGACCTGGCAATTTGCAATAATGACATATCAGTCGCTTTGGTTTGCTGACAAATTTATCTTGTTTTTGATCATTCATGTTTAGTGATGATGACCTTTTAGTTGTTGCTTTGAAAAATAATACTTTATTACATTCTGTTTTGTTAAATTTCTTATTACGTAGATCGCTTAATTAATTGATACAATATTGAAAGACATTAATAGACAAGAAATAAACTTTGCAACGTTCTCGACTTGTTTATTATCAACCGGATCAACAGAAAAGGAAAAGTGAAGTTACATACAAAGCAAAGAACGTTTGGTCCAAAGAAAATAAATGTATATTATAAATCATAATGTTTTAATATAAAACATAACACCTTCTCATTTTATTTAAAACATTAGATGACCTTAACCTAAATGTTCTGAAGACCCATCGCACACATCAGATTCTTTAGTCTTGGTCCTACCATTGGTTTTGTCAGAGTATCAGCTACTTGAAGTTCTGTCGCAACTCGTTCAACTGAAACTTCTTCTTCTGCAACTTTTTCTCTGACAAAGAAATGTCTAATGTGGATGTGTTTTGTTCTTCTGTGAAGTTCTGGATTGTGTGCTAAACGAATTGCTGCTTCATTGTCGATAAAAATTTCTGGCTTTTTCTTTAGATCTACGATGTCGTTCAACAATCGTTTGAGCCATATCACTTCACGAGCTGCTTCACTTGCGGCAACGATTTCTGCTTCAGTAGTTGAAATCGCAACTGAGGGCTGACGTTGGCTAAACCAACTGATCACGCTTCCTCCAAACATACAGATTACACCTGATGTCGATCTTCCACTAGATTTATCTTCTCCATGATCTGCATCACTGTAGGCTATAAGTGTATTGTTTTGACCAGACTTGTAAGCAATACCGACATCAGCTGTGCCTTGCAAATATCTGAAAATTTGCTTAACTTGTGCTACACCGGACTTGCTGGGTTTCTCTAAACTTCTGGATGCTACTCCAACTGCATATGCAATATCTGGTCTTGTTCCCGTCATCAAGTACATCAATGCACCAACTGCTGATCTGTAAGGAAATTTCACTTCCTCATGTTCATTTTTGTTTTCATCGAACTCCTCAGATTTTGAAATCGGAGTTTTACAGGATTTACACTGACTCATCCCAAACTTTTCAAGAATCATTCTTGTATAGGATGACTGACTCACATTAATATTTCCCTTCTCATCTTGATTAATCTCTAATCCAAGGAAATATTTTGCAGGTTTAGATGTTATCTTGAACTCAGACTTTAATTCTTTTTCAAATATTTTTAGTTCTTCTTTATCGGTTCCTGCAACTAGTCCATCATCAACATACAGTGCAAGTATGAGTTTCTTTCCTCCCTGTATTCTAATGAACAAACAAGTATCTGCATCGCTTTGTTTGAAATGTCTCTTTTTCAAGAATTCAGCAAAGCGTTTGTTCCAACATCTTGGAGCTTGTTTAAGTCCATAGAGACTTCGCTTGAGTTTACAGACTCTTCCTGAATTATCTTTAAAACCTTCAGGTTGCTCCGTGTAAATATCTTCATCTAGTTTGCTGTATAGAAATGCTGTTGACACATCAAACTGCATGAGTGACATCTTTTCATTTGCAGCAACACTTAATAGTGTTCTTATAGTTGAACTTCTGACCACAGGACTATAGGTTTCTTCATAGTCAATTCCCTTTTTCTGAGAAAAACCTTTTACCACTAGCCTGGCTTTAAAACGTTCAATAGAACCATCTGGATTGTGTTTTACCTTGTAGACCCATTTGCATGGTATTGCCTTATGACCTTTTGGAAGACTTACCAAATCACACGTTTGATTTTCCTTTAATGACTGCATTTCACTGTTCATGGCTTTAAACCATTCATCTTTTTCATCACTTTGAATGGCATCTTTGTAGCTCTCTGGTTCAAGTACTTCACTTAATGCAGACATATCGAAAGGATCATAACGAGATGGCTTTTTGATATTGTTCCTGTCACGTAGAACCATACCTTTGGTCTTTTGATTACAACAGTCAGATTGATCTTCTTCATCACTACTGAACTACGGTTGTGAACATCTTCATTAGTGTCATCTGAAATTTCTTCTTTTGAATCATCATTTCTACTACTTGAGTCATTTTCTGATTTGCAATTGATTTGAGGATCTGTTGTAAAATCTTTTTGAGTCTGATGTTCAAATGATGTTGTACATTTCATAGGTTTTTCACGACTGGAAATTCAAAATCTGGATTTGACAACATCTCTTGAGAATATCATTTTATATTGATTTTTGAGCCATATACGATAGCGTTCGTCACCATCGTAACCAACAAGGTAACCTTTTATGGCTTTCTTATCCATTTTTTGACGTTTTTGATCAGGTATGTGAACAAAACATGTAGAGCCAATTATTCTCAAATGGTTAATTCTCGGCTTTTTACCTGTCCAAATTTCAAATGGGCTTTTATCTTCAATCGACGACTTGCCTGTTCGATTAAGTAAATATACTGCAGTTGAACATAACTCAGCCCACATAGCGACTGGAAATTCAAAATCTGGATTTGAGTACTTCAATGTACGTGCCATTTCTACTATTGTTCTGTTTTCACGTTCACTACCACCATTTTGTTGAGGTGTATATGATGCTGTTAGTCTTTGCGTGATTCCATGGCTGCGCAGGATGTTTCGAACTTCTTCGTTGTCAAACTCACCCCCATTGTCACTCAAAAATTCTTTTACTTTATGACCTTGAGTCGCTGCTTGAGACAAAATATTTTGTAGTGCCTGTTTCACTTCATTTTTGTGTCTAAGAAAAGAAATGAACCTCATTTTGCTGTAATGATCTTTGAAAACAACAAAATATCGTTTACTATTAAAATGATTCTGTACTGAAAGGACCACAAACATCTGCTGATAGTAGTTCACCTGGTTTATTGGTTGCATTTCTCTTGCCAAATTTTAACCGATGTGCTTTACCATAGAGACATGGTTCACACAAATCCTTGTCAAGATGAACTTTAATGTTTAACTCCTTTTCTATAACATTCTTTATGTGACGTTTATC
>NW_008704083.1:1759083-1767922 GCF_000326865.2 Helobdella robusta
ACTTGATTTGAAATTTTGGAAACTATTTGGGAGAATCTGCATCGCTTTGCATACTAATAGCAGCTCTGGTAGTTTATTTTCTCCCGATGCCTGAAGCCCACTGTTTAATTCATTCCATAAAGTTTTCAATCTTGCAATTTGGCCGGATACATCTACATCCGCTATCCAATTGAAATCGAAAAAATTGCTACAAACTTGGAACAGTTGGTCCTTAGTTGACGCTTCAAAATTTCTTTTTAATTCCTCCCAAACTTCAAACGCTGTGTTCTTGTCCATTATCTTTTGGTATGTATCTTCTGTGACTGCATTTGCAATTACTGATTTGGCATAACTGTTTGCCTTTCTAAACAGATCTGATTTATTTTTAAAATCTTTTGCCTCTTGCTCTGTTTGGTTTTCTAGTAATTCTGGTTTCGACAACTACCCATCAATCACATCAAGTGCGCCCTCATGGTAGTCCATGAAATCTCGAACACGACGTTTCCAAATGGGCCAATCGGCTGCGCAACTTAACTGCTTTATTTGAAGCTTTGAATCCATTTCTTCCTTGTCTTTCAAGTTTACCTTTTAATTAGAAGCAAAATATCGAATTTCAGGGAATGAAGAAGCACGTGCTTTCTCTTCACTTCAGTCTTCACAAAGGAATCTTCCGATATTTCTTTATTCTAAATTTTCTTCATCATATCAATTAATTAAGAAAAAAAAACGTTATCAGGGCCCATAACCTGTTAAATTTCTTATTACGTAGATCGCTTAATTAATTGATACAATATTGAAAGACATTAATAGACAAGAAATAAACTTTGCAACGTTCTCGACTTGTTTATTATCAACCGGATCAACAGAAAAGGAAAAGTGAAGTTACATACAAAGCAAAGAACATTTGGTCCAAAGAAAATAAATGTATATTATAAATCATAATGTTTTAATATAAAACATAAAACATAACATGTTTTGCCTTCCAAAGGTCTCTCATAGCTACACAGTTGATCTGTGAGTGTTTCGACTGTTCTTTCAGTCTTGTTCAACAATCTCCAACTTGCAGCAAATGACAAATATTTTTCTGGCAAAGTTTCAATTATTTGGCACATCAGCAACAAGTCACTGTTTTCATCTTTTCCTAACTCAACCTTTAAATCTTTCCAAAGATTCTTGAGTTTTGTGACATGAGTGACAACATCATCGCTTTCATCTATTTTATAACTGAAGAACTTCATGCATAAGTTGTATGCTTTATCTTCATTAACTTCATCATACAATCTGTGAAGTTCTAACCAAACATCTCTGGCATTACTGAATGAACGACCTTTTTCATACGTTTCATCGGTCATGTTGGTTGACATAGCGCTACAATCTGCTTTATTGAATCTGTTCAAAGCAGTTTGATATTTTGCTATCTCATCTTTATTTGAGTCATCGTTTAATTCATCTGGAACTTTTAATTTGCCATTTACTACGTCCATTGCATCAGGAATGCCGCGTAGTATTATACAAACTCTCGACTTCCAGTTCAACCAATTACTTTTGCCTTCTAGGTGTTTGATTTGCACTTTTGTTAGATCCATTTCTTCCTTGTCTTTCAATTTGACCTTTTAATTAGAAGCAAAATATCGAATTTCAGAGAATGAAGAGGCACGTGCTTTCTCTTCACTTCAGTCTTCACAAAGGAATCTTCCGATATTTCTTTATTCTAAATTTTCTTCGTCAAATCAATTAATTAAGAAAAACGTTATCTGGGTCCCATAACCTGTTAAATTTCTTGTCACATAGATCGTTTAATTGATATAATACTGAAAGACATTAAAAGAAGAGAAATAAACTAAGCAGACCTTAGAAGTTTCAGACCTGCTCACAGTACTGAAACTTCTTTACTCAAAATACACAATGATATCCTTCTCTCTAGTGACAAAAGTAATCTTACTCTTCTTCTTGCTCTTGACTTTTCCTCGGCTTTTAATACTGTTGACCATACTATTCTCTTGAGACTGCTGCATCATTCTTTTAATATTACTGATTCTTGTCTATTTTGGTTTTCTTCTTATCTCTGTAATCGTTTTTCTTCCGTTGTTCTCAATAATTCTACTTCTAACTCCTTTACTCTTACTTTCGGGGTACCTCAGGGTTCTATCCATGGCACTCTTCTAGTTATACTATATACATCTGAACTACCTCGTATTATTAATAACTTTTTTTTTTCTAGTCAACTATATGCTGATGATTCTTACATTTATACTTCTTTTCCTCCATCTAATCTCAATAGTGTTCTTCATAATTTATCTCTATGTCTTTCTTCAATTATTGCTTGGTCTGACTCTATGTGTCTTAAACTTAATCCTTCTAAGTTTGAATTAATTTGTTTTAATAAATCTAAACACTCTATTACTATTCCTCCTATTATCTTACCTGATTCTAAAACTCTTGATGTCTCTCATAAGTTTCGTAGTCTAGGTTTTATCTTTGATTCTACTATGTCTTTCTCTTCTCAGATTAATAGTGTTGCTAGAAGCTCTTACATTCATCTACGTAGAATAAAAAAACTTTTACCTTTTCTTGATGATCCTACTCTTCTCCTTCTTGTTACTTCGTTAGTCTTATCTAGGATTGATTATTGTAACTCGCTTTACTATGGTCTTCCTGACTCTATACTCTATCCTTTAAGTAAAGCTTTTAACTCTGCTGTTCGTCTAGTTGCTCGTGCCCCTTTCTTTTCTCATATATCTCCATATCTTGTTCTCTTGCACTGGCTACCTATAAAATATAGAATAATTTTTAAAATTTGCACGTTCATGTATAAGTCTCAATCTAAATTATTTCCTAAGTATTTATCAGATATATTAATTGAACCTAAACGCCCCGGTTTACGATCGTCATCTTCTTCTCGCTTTTTCTTAACTCGTGTTAAACACTCTTTTGCCAAATCTGCTTTTGCTTTTTCTGGCCCTTTTCTCTGGAACTCTCTACCTACTTCTCTGACTACTTCTCCATCACTTGCGAAGTTCAGAGCGGATCTCAAGACCCATCTGTTTTCAAAATTCATTGAGGCACGCTGTTGAACATAAATTGAACATCAATCAATCAATTAGCTTTATAAGCTAATTGATTGATTGATTGATTGATTGATTGATTGATTGATTGATTGATTGATTGATTGATTGATTGATTGATTGATTGATTGATTGATTGATTGATTGAAGCAACGATCTCGACTTGTTTATTATCCACCGGATCAACAGAAAAGGAAAAAGTGAAGTTACATACAAAGCAAAGAGCATTTGGTCCAAAGAAAATAAATGTATATCATAAATCATAATGTTTTAATATAAAAATAAAACTTAACATAGATAATAAAAATAAATAAAACTTCAAATTCATGAAACAACAGATATCTCCAAAGTATTGAACGCTGTAAAATAAAATTCTATTCAAAACTTGCATGCAAGATATTTTGCTAAATATTTAATGCAAATCTAGTAATTTATACTGCATTAAACAGTAATTACAGCCGACTAAGCAAAAAACAAAGCATTCTGGCATTTACTACGGACCTAGTAACTTATATTGTATGCAGCGATAATTACCATCGACTAACCAAAATATTAATGTCTGTTTTACTGCAGACATTGTAATTGTTTATCACTTAATAAGCAGTGGTATTTACCGTCAATGAAGTAAAATAAATGTACTGTAGTATTTCAATCAATCAATTAGTTTATAAAGCGCTATTTCCGCGATGTTCAACAGCGCTCCTCAATAAATTTTGCAAATCGATGGGTCTTGAGATCTGCTCTGAACTTCGTAAGTGATGGAGAAGTCGTCAGAGAAGGAGGTAGAGAGTTCCATAGAAAAAGGCCAGAAAAAGCAAAAGCAGATTTAGCAAAAAAGTGTTTAGTATTTACCCCAGAGGTAACTATTTTTCAAACTAAAGGCAGCTGTACTTATTATGGAAGTAGCCTCATTTATGCAATTTTCATACAAGTACAAATTTTCGGTTAACCCAACCGATCCCAAACTCTATTTGTTTTTATTTTTTAAAACTTAATTTTAAAAAATTACTATTTATACTATACATCAGATTAATGAAGTGATTATCATTATATTATCTAATTAAGAAAATTTAATTATTAAAAATAAATATTAAAATTAAGTAATAAAGTCTACTATTGATTTTTAATAATTTATAATTCCAAATAAAAATAATTTTATCAAAATTTGAAAGTTACATTGTAAGCTTTTTTATAACCTTTGAGGTAATCATGAAGAATACGCCGTAATCCCGCCCACTTTTTGTTTTGAAATTGATAATGCTGATAAATTAAGCAAAGAAAAGTAAGCAACAAATGTGTTGTATTTTCTTTATTAAAATAAATTTAAAATTAAAAAAAAACAAAAAATTTTAATATCAAACTTTTATTTTTCAGTGTATATCATCAATTTTTAAAAATTTGAAAATATTAGTTGAAACATGACCCAAGATTTTTTAAGGTATATATCGTCTGTCGGCGCCAATTTCTCTTGTTTTCATTGTGCCTCACAAAATTCCATGAAAAAATTAACGATGGCCGCTTTTTATTCCAGCGTAAGTGGTATCTCATCATAAGTTAAATGCATTAATAGTAAAAAAAGGGGGACTGCGTTAGTTGGTGTCAGGAACATGGATTGTTGGCACAATTTCTGGTTTGTAATAAATGTGAACATAACACCAAAGTAATTACCCCCGAACAAAGAAACCGTTGCGTGATCTCTTCCATTTTAACCACACGTGGCCGAGGGGTTAACGTGTCCGTCTACCACTCCCACGACCCGTGTTTGAATCTTGCAGTTTCTACAGGTTCATCCGGGTAGCCGACCCCCGGCCAACCCAGCCGTCCATCCTTTCAAAGCTGGTTAATGGGTAGACGACGTAAAGTTGTCGCATGCTGGCCGGCGAGATGGCTCATTGGTTCAAATGCTCGCTGAGTCAAACATTTCAATGGCTATCATATACTCAGCGTATATGATGTGGTGCTTGCCCGTGCACATAAATACATGTGTACGTCGTGTGAAAAAGATAAACAAGCCTTTGTGGCGAAGATTGCTGCTTCAAATCAATGGTTGAATATATGAAGAACATAAAAACAACACACGTTTAGACGACATTTTCCCCGAGATCGGGGGTTGCCGTTTGGCTACCTATGGTAAAACCGAAATAATACCCCTCGATGCCATCCACATCTGTCACTTGCCTCAGTATCACGCAACTCCGCTTTCACTCTGTCCTTCTCCACCTGCTCTCTCCATCCCAATCGCGGATGACCCCTTCCTATCACTCCTTCAACCTCGAACTCCAACGCTCGCCTGATCCAGACCCTTTCATCTCTTCTCAACACATGTCCATACCACCGCAATCTTGATCTCCTTATCAATGTCACAATGTCCTCATTCAGTCCCATTATCGATATCAGCTCTGTACTACTCCTCCTATCCTTCACTTTAACCCCACACATCATCCTCACCATAGATCTTTTAGCCCTCTGCAGTACACTTTCCTCCTCTCTCCTCAACACCCAAGTTTCACCACCATATATCATCGCTGCTCTCACACATGCTTTATATACCCTCCCTTTCATCTTCACTGACCATTTCTTTCCACACAATACCCCACCCAGTTCCCTAAATTTCATCCATCCCACACGAACTCTAGCCGTAACAGCGCTCAAACATCCTCCATCCGCGTTCAGTTTAACCCCTCTAAATAAACAAAGCTTTCCACTCTTTCAATACCACCACTCAACCCCGTGCTTGCGTCCGTCCTATTAATCACACCATGAACACATTTCTTATATTTGAACGTGCCTTCCACCTTTTTCAGTGCCTCCCTCATACCACTATATCTCTTATGCACCAACTTCTGACATCCTATACACAATACCGAGTTAGCCTTCACTCTCCTACAACATACCCCACAGGGGTCTATTTTACACGTACTGCAAAACAGCACCAAGTGAAATCAACCACTAGGCCATCACGCAGCTCAATTAGAAATAATGACACTTTTAAAATGAAACTGCACTATAGTTCTTCGCTCTTAAGGGATAATTAGCATATTACGTTTATTCCCATAAACAATTGGATTTCGTCGTTAATACACCAACCATCGCTTGTAATAATAATCTTTCATTATATTTAACATTTTTGTTTCTATTTTCCATCTAGGGGGAAGGCGTGCACATTCGATCGGTGTACACAGTCAATCGGAACGTTTGTTTTCGAACGCACTCTTATTTTCTAAAATATAAAGTACCACGTGGACGACAATATAGGTGACCTCGTTGTTTATCGCCATTTTGACAGAAATCATTCGCGGATAAAATATTATAAATCTTTTATGCATTTTAACGAATACAAAGTAAATATTGTACACCATCGAACGAATTAAGCTGTACATAAGGTAGGTACGGTTAGATATACCTGTGTTGCATTATTGATATATTATTGTATATACTATGCGTGTGTATTCATAAATTTTGTGGTAGGAAATACCCATAAAAGTTATAGGTAGTATAAAAATCATAGGCATGGACGTACACAGTCGATCGTCATAGGAGTGTACACAGTTGATCATTGATCGACTGCGTACTGCTTTTAATAATGAACTAATTTATGCCTATATTATTATATTTATATTATTATTATGCTATCAATTTTTTTTAATTCACATGTGACATAAACCTATATAGTTCTGCTTTATATGTTTCAGATTAACAAGCTGAAAATTTTTTATTTGTGGTCGAAATGGGTCGAAAAAGAGTTGTTGAAAGAAAAAAAGGAGCAGTGTTATCAGAATCTATGAAACAGGCTGTCACAATTGTGCTGAACAATACAAACACAATTAGAGGAGCATCTAAACTTTATAAAATACCATATGGTACATTACATTCATATGTAGCAAAAGCAAAAGATGTTGGATTGGATAGCATGAGGTTTGAGGCTAACTACTATGTGCGAAAGATTTTCTCTGTTGATCAAGAGACTTCAATACATAATTATCTAGTAAAATCTAGTGAATATCATTATGGATTATCGAGAAAAGAGGCTAGAAAATTAGCATATGGTTTTGCTGTACAAAACAATGTAGAGCATCCACCATCTTGGGATGCAAATGAAACTGCAGGAAAGGACTGGTATAACCAATTCATGCACAGACATCCGGATTTATCTCTTCGTAAGCCAGAAGGAACTAGTCTTTCGAGAGCTACAAGCTTCAACAAGCATAACGTCTCACAATTTTATAAAAATTTGGATGCTGTATATAAGCGATATAACTTTGAACCACAAGATATCTTTAACTGCGACGAAACTGGTTGTACTACAGTACAAAAGACCACTAATGTCAGGGTAATAGCAGCCAAATCTAATCGTCAAGTTGGGCGTGTTACTTCGGCGGAAAGAGGCCAGGTTGTTACTGTGTGTTGCACTATCAACGCCATTGGTAACACAGTTCCGCCTTTCATGGTTTTTCCTAGAGTCCACTATAAAGACAGGATGATTAAAGGCGCTCCACCAGGAACATGTGGAGCCACTAACCCTAGCGGCTGGATGACATCTGAAATATTTATGAAATTTCTAGCACACTTTGCAAAACATTGCAAGTGCTCAACTGAAAAACCTGTGTTGTTAATATTAGATAATCATGAGAGCCACATATCCCTACAATCCTTGGACTTTTGTAAGAATAATGGAGTTGTTCTATTGACTTTCCCTCCACACTGCAGTCACCGGATGCAACCGCTTGATGTTGCTGTTTATGGTCCGTTCAAACAATATTACACTCATGCATGCAATGATTGGATGAATACACATCCTGCAACACCAATGTGTATTTTTGATATTTCAGAAGTTGTTGGTGTCGCTTTTCCACTGGCTTTCACACAGAAAAATATCAAATCGGCATTCTCTTCTACAGGTACTAAATTTAAATAAATTTCAAATTAAATATTTATAGCATTTATTTACAATGGAAAAAGAACTTTCACATTTGCAGAGATTTGTTTTGATGTGTTGCAAAAAATGTTGTGAATTGTGTATAATTCTAAACCTTATAATTCTTGTATAACATATTCTAACATTAATTACTTCATAACATTTTTACAGGAATATATCCATTCAACAGCAATAACTTTGATGAATCAGAATTTTCAGCTTCCTATGTCACTGACCGACCACAACAAGATGTAGCGACTCCAAATGTTATTGATGTACAACAACCAGGTCCGGATGCAATTACCCCAAATGTTAGCGATCGGATACAACTGGGACTGCATGCAATGACTCCAAATCGACTACAACTTGGATCACATGCACCATCTTCAGATCTCACCGATCAAATAAGTATGAAGTCTCCAGAAGACATACGACCCTTTCCAAAAGCAACTCAACGAAAAACAATGAAAGGAGGTAGAAAGAAAGCAACAACGAGAATTTTAACTGATACTCCAATTAAAAATATGTTACAGGAAGAATTGATTGCACGTCTTTCAAAAAAAACTGCAGCAAAAAAAACTTTGAAAATAAATCCTGTCAAACGCAAGTTAGATATAAATACATCTATGGAAAACCCCATCAAGAAAAGAAAAACAGTTGTGCGACAAGATAAAACAAAGGTGACACCTAAAGTAGGTAATTTTGGAGAAAATTCCGCTGGAAAAACAAGTGGGACTAAAATAAAAGTGAACCATGCCATTGAACCAGACTTTGAATCCGAGGATGAAGCAGAAGAAGAATTTCGGCTTAGATTACAGAAACAGAAAAAAAAAATAGTTGTGTCTGGCCAGAAGGATTGTGATGATATTGAGCTGTGTGA
>NW_008704083.1:1767972-1770863 GCF_000326865.2 Helobdella robusta
AGCAGTAAAGATGAATATAATGTAGGAGATAAAACTGAAGAAACAGGTGAATTATTGTATGATTTTTCCGAACTTAATGATGGTGAATTTGTCATTGTAAAATTTGAAATGATGATGAAAACAGACAAGAAGAAAATTGTTCATTATATCGGCAAATTAACAGAGAGAGATGGTGAACTAATGATTGTGTTTTTAAAAAGAGAAAAGTCTACAGCATTTCAGTTTATAATCTCAAATGAAGAACCATATGAAATTGATAAAAATGACATTGTTTGTAAGCTTCCAAAACCAGTTTGTCATGGTGGAACTGCCCGGGCCTCAAGGCATTTAATATTTCCTGTTGATCTGTCAGTCATTGAAAATCTGTCCTAGTTTGTGGCCTTTGAAGGGAAACTTTCACTTAAAAACATTATTTCTACTAGTACTAGTTTAGTATTACCAACTAGTTCAGTAAAACTGTTAATATTTATTCATTTCTTTATTTTAGATTAGTATAATGAGAAGAATTGTAGAAAAACTTATATCTACATAAGGACATTTTACTAGAAGAATTCACATTATAACAGTTTTCTAAATCAGTATTAAATCACTAATTTCTGTATGTTTTTAAATTCTTATCAACACTTAATTAAATGCTTGGCAAACTTAAAATTGTGTATTTGTAGTAGTGATCGGATGTGTACTTACATGTGATCGGATGTGTACACTGGTTGTACACAATCGATCGTTTTCAGTAGGTCATTTTGAACTCCATTTTGCTCAAAACCATTCCAATTAGATAAATGCACTAGGTAAAATTTGAAGTTTTAATAATAAAGGCATAAAACAAATATTTAGAGAAGATGCTATCTCTTAAACATTTTAAGTTATAGCCATTTTTGTAAAAAGTGATCGACTGTGCACTCCTTCCCCCTATTCGAGTTCTTGACTTTGACATTGCAGATTCAATATTTTCCTCATTCAAAATTTCACTATTTCGCGAAAAAAATTGCACATATTTAGTCAATACATTTTTAATACTTTTAAATTTTTTACCATTTTTTTAAATTGCTAATTGAAATTTGTTAATTGTTTGCATTTTCCTTATTTACAACCATACATACCTGTCATATATATCAAATCAATTCTTCTAAAATTAAATTATTATAATAATATACCTTTTGCATTTATTTCAAAGACATGCCAAAAATTTGAAATTTCTCTTAAACAGATTGTAGACAAAGGCTTTTTAAAATGTTTTAGCTTTGATCCTTTGAAAATACTTTTACACACTCTGACATAAGAAATTGTAAATAAATTACATATATTTCAAAACTTCGGATTTATATGAAACGGCTAATCATAATTAGAATATTAATGAATCATTTAACAAAATAAAAAAGTTAATATTAATAAAAATGTTAATATTTTCACGTGGAGAATTGATGAAATTTTCAAAAACATAATTGAGTGAATCTGTGAACACGAATTGAATTATAACTCCATTTACCTATAAACAGATCATCAATTAAGATAGAAAAAAATATATATTTCGGCATAACTTCCTATCCCTTATGTATTCCCTGTACCAATTTAGTAAATATGCCAATAAATAATAAAAAATACTGTGCGCACGCATATATATATATAAATATATATACTTATATAATAAATTTCACCAATTTATTAGTGTATATCAACTTATATTCGAATTTTTCAATTGAAAAATTTAGTTAATAATTCCTATTGTCAAGAATTTGATCTTCTCCCGGCATATATATATATATATATATATATATATATATATATATATATATATATATATATATATTATGTTTATACACATATGTTTGAGGACCATATTTTATACAGTATTGTATGAATTCTACCGAATCGTTGGCATTAATTTAAAGTTTATCTTTTCAAATTTCTTTACTAGAATTTTCTGGAAATTGTTCAATTTATTGAAAATACAATTATTATTTAAGTTCATCTAGAAAATTTAATAAAACTTTTGTTATCCAAATTCATCATGCAAATAGGCCTTATTTCGATTTTTCATTAATCATGAAAATTCTTACGATTTCACAAATTCTTCATGAATACGACACCAGTTAAGTAACCCACTTTGCTAAACAACTAACTTTGTTTTGCTAAAAGAAACTGTATAAACCAAACCTGCGCTGAAGATGATTTGTGAAAAATCGAAATAAAGCCTTATCTGCATGATGAATTTCAATAACAACAGTTTTATTAAATTTTCGTGAACTTGGATAATAATTGTATTTTAAATAAATTGAACAGTTTCTAGAAAATCCTAATAGAGAAAACTGAAAAGACAAACTTTAAATTGACTGATGCCAATAATTATTCGGTAGAATTCATACAATACAGTATATATATATATATATATATATATATGCGTTGTTTTTAAGCTCTTATTTATCCTCCTACTCAAAAATAAACAATCTATAACTTAATCTTTGCAGAAATTGGAAACAATTCACTAAAAGTACACAAAAAGCTATGCCTACAAAAACTAACATCATCATCATACTTAATTTTAACTTAAAGTTATCTGGTTGTAAACATATCAAGAAACGACCACATTCGCCGGTTTTATGGAAAATGTAAGCAATCCGCACTCTGCACAAATTTATTAGCAAGCTTATTATCATGATTAAGATTTAATTAGCCACGCCCATCCACAGAAATCTAAATTTATATAATAAAGATATTCCACAATTATACACATACAATCAGCTGGAACTCTGAAAAACCCAATTATATATATATATATATTTATATATATATATATTTTTACAATATTCTATAAATTCTACCGAATGTTTGGCGTTAATATGTTTGTAGTTAGTTTTTACGATTTTTCTCACTAAAGTTTTTGGAGAACG
>NW_008704083.1:1770913-1775824 GCF_000326865.2 Helobdella robusta
GGCCTTATTTGCAGCATGAATTCAAAAAGTAAGTTTATTTTGAATTTTAATAAACTAAACGTTCTCCAAAAAACTTTAGTGAGAAAAATTGAAAAAACTAACTACAAACATATTAACGCCAAACATCCGGTAGAATTTATAGAATATTGTAAAAATTATGGTGTATTACCAACATTATATATATATATATATATATATATATATATATAGAGAGAGAGAGAGAGAGAGAAAGAGAGAGAGAAAGAGGGAGAGAGAGAGAAAGAGAGAGAGAGAGTAGGAGGAAAACTCGAACACAGAAAAAACATATAAAGCAAAACATTTTTCAATTTTTAACAAATAAATGTTACATGATATTAGCATATAAAGTAGTTAAATCATACTTATGTATTGCATCATGATCAAATAAAGATTAAACCATCATTCAATCTATAAACTGAATTAGTTTAAATATTAAATACAGTTGAGTCTACCAAACCAAAATTATTTGCAAAAATTATATATATATATATATATATATATATATATATATAAATAAATATATTTAAACGCACATGTATAATCACATATTCACTCACACACACACACATATATATATAATCTTAGAGTGCAAATATTTAATTAACATGTAACAAAATTTTTCACATCAGAATTTAACAAATTTGCTATAAAGTTTCAAGACTCTATATAATAAAAAACGAGACTGATATCAGCCTTTCATCTATTAAATTTATAATTGCATTGCCATAACAATAATTTATATAAGTCAATCATAAACACTGTTCATCTGCATAAATACCATTAGCCAATGTATGACAATCAATCAATCTTTCTTAATCTTGAATACATTCAAAAAATTTTGCTAAATTCTTAACAATTTTAGTAAATAATATTGAAATATATAAATGAACATTCTTATTATAATATTGAATAAACTCCTATATATATATATATATGACACACACATATATACACACAAAAACATATCTCTATGCATTTAAAAAACTAACAGAAAAAATTGGATTATTGGATTAAAGACAGTTATAATAAACACCTTTTCAAGTACTTGTACTGTAACATACAAAGATGCATCAAAAGCATATGTATATCCTCTTTCCCAAAACATAATTATGATGTAACAATTTTAAGTGAATAAATACACATACACACACAAACACACACACACACATATATATATATATTCTGTATACCTGTAATTATATAATATATATATAAATATACCTGCAATTATAATACACACACATGCACAGACATGAGTATGCCTATTTCTACAGAAATTAAAGACAAACTATATAGAGAGTTTTACTATACTTATGTTTATTTCATGAAATAACATTAAGAATAATCAATTTCATTCCATCATGAACTCATTTTAATATGAATATATCATAGTTTAAATGACGAAATTAATTCTGATTTGTAGGAGTCAGTCATCATCAGCACATTTTTTTGTTCCTTTTACTTCTCCTGTATGCAGCTGTTGATCGAGTTCTTTTTTAGTTTTATCTTCTAAAGCCCGAATATCAGCCATGGTCAATCCAAACCATTCATCTGTCCAACAAAAAACTTCCCTATGAAAATTAGTAAAAATCCTTCTTTCACCTTTTTGAATAAATTTTTCAACCTTACTTTGTAATCCCCACCATTTAAATTCAACAGTTACGAGTTTGTAACAACACATGACTGGTTGACAGGTTTTATCCCAAGAATATCCTGCTAGTGGACCTCGTCCAGTTTTTACTGACTTGTACATAGAAGGATTTATATCAGGTTTCCGATCTGCTGGATCGACAGCATCATTGGCAATATCAATTTTAATAACTTCTCGTTTACTCAAAGTTTCTTTATCCAAGCCATGAGCATTCTGAGTATCACCCCTGTCAGGGAGATGAATAGACTCAATTTTTATAAAAAAATTATCTTTCATATACTCTGGATTAGTTACTATAGTACGACAATACGGAAATGCATTCCAGGCTTCCTCTCTAACTTCTAAAGAACCTTTTGGGGCTAGCCATCGAAGATAATTAGGAACTTTGCTGGCTAAATGATAAATTTTCAAAGTATATTGTCCTTCAGTGTAGCGACCATTACAAAGTGGATATTTCGGCTGGACACCTTCTGTCGCAGAAAACGGTTCGTTCTTTAATACTTCAATTCCTTCACCCCCACCAGTTTCATTTTTGCTGGCGTGAGCCACAGAGTACAGTTGTGCCACCTGATACTCATCTACCGTCATTGGTAGAACAATACGAAACTCTTTAATTAACATTTTGCAATAAATTAAATAAAACAAAGCAGAAAAAAGAATCACGAAATCAGATTTACTTCTTTTTTATTAGTAATTAATGCAGCAGTTCCGATAACTACTAAACACCTAAACAAACATTACAAATTACTTCATTTTATAGATTTGTCACATGATAAAAATTAAACCTGGCTCAGCTGAATAAAATTATTTGGTGAATTAAATATATTTATAAATCAATTCATTAACCTCCTAATTAAGATTTTTATTTGCTGGCTCGTAAAAAATGACATATATATTATCAAACTATAATAAAATTTGATTATCAAAAATAATTATTATTATATTATTAATTTAACAAATCACTACTCAATTAACTATCAAGATAATTCCTATCGTAAAAGCCAAAGTTAGTGCGCTACTTACTGTTTTTAGTGCACGAAGATTTGCATATATGTCCTGGTGTGTATATATATGTAAATACAGCCGGGAGTTCCGGAAGAGCTTCAAATGTCGGGTCCACCGTGTTGACGCAATTCAACAAATCACTTAAGTGCTCGGCTCAGCGTAACACGATTTCCTCAAAATTGTTGATCACTGCAAGACCATCTTTTGACTTGACTGGATGAACAGAGTGCTGGGCCAGACTTGAGAGAGTCGTAAAATCTTTACGTATTTTTGTATCCACTAATCCCTGTATTTCCCTAGTTTTGTTTATCCACCAATCGTTTTCCAAGCAACGCAGCACATGCCAAACCTTTGTACGTGATTCTTTCCATGCAAGATTAAGACTGGGTGAGTCTGGATTGCAGAGCCTGTTTTTGTGAGCTTTATTTTTTGTTTGCAAAAGATCAAGAATACCAGGTCGATTCTCATCAAACCAGTCCTGATGCTTTCTTGCGGAAAATCCAACAAACTTCGTAGCTGTTGACAGTTTGCAGGAGCTGATTATTGACCATTCATCGGTCACTGAAGGTACACCAGATACAGTGGACTGGACATCTTAGTTTCTTGTGTATGTTTGGTGAATGCTTCCTGAAGTTTTTCCCGCACTATCATGTTTTGGTTCAGCCTTTTATCTAGACCCTGTCTAAGAATTGGTGGGGTTGGTTTAATTGCAAATTTGGATACGACAAGACGATGATCAGTTCAACACTCGGCGTTTCTCATAACTTGTGTATGATTGACATCGCGTTGTCTGGTTATGATATAGTGCTTGTGCCAGTGCTTGGACCGTGGGTGCACCCATGTAATCTTTCTCTGCTAGAAAGAGTGCTGGTAATGACTAATCCTAATTCTGCACAAAGATAGAAAAGACATTCCGTTATTGTTTGCGCTTCCCAGACCATGTCTGCCAATGATGCCAGTCTAGACGCTGGTGTTTGCTCAAACCCTTGCGTTGAAATCGCCAATAACAAAATTTTGTCGTTTATATGTATTTTTTGAAAGGTGGTACAAAGACATTCTTTTAACAATTTTTCCGGACAAATACCCCCAAGACATTTACCATCCGGACAAATAACCCCGAGCAAAATAACTCCCCGAGCAAAATACCTCCCGAAAAATTACTCCCCGAACAATTACCCCCTGGGCAAAAACCCCTCAAACTTATGATTATGATTCCCAACAAAAAATATTGACAAAATTGAGTTAAGTTCACAGACAACAAAAATATATATCGTAAAAGATATGGGAAAACTATTATCATTGAAAAAACAAAAAACGTTACTTTTTTTGCATTAGAAAGAAAATTAACAACACCTCAATTTGCCCCTAATAAATTAGAAATTATAATTTATTTGTCTTTAGAGTTTTTATATGGGGGGTGGGTTTAGTCCGGGGAGTATTTGTCGGGGGGTAATTGTTCGTGGGGTATTTGTCCTAGAACCATAAATTATGCTCTATTTCTAAAAAATCGTACATAGCCAATCAATTTTGTCTTTGCTCTAGCAATATGAAAAAAACTTTTTCCCTTATAAATTTAAACCACAACTCTAATATCAGACAAAAAAGTCACTGGTAACTTATTTAATGCCCATTTCACCTCTGCTGACATCTCTCACTCATCCTCTACCATTGACCAACACATAAAATATCTCTCTGATCGCAACTCCCCATCTCTAACCTTTTCTGAAGTTGATTATACTGAATTGCACAATATTGTCTGCTCTTTTAAAAACTCTCACTACCGGTCATGACAATTTCTCTTATTTCATTCTTAAAAATATTCTTCCCAGTATTCGCTCTCCTCTTATCCACCTTATTGACCTCTCTTTAAATTCTGGCATTTCCCTTCCTTCCTTAAGACCTATAAAGTCATTCCACTCTTCAAGAAAGGATGTCAAATGAACCTTAACAATTACTGACCTATTTCACTCATTTCCACAATTTCTAAACTACTCGAAAAAATTGTTTTGTCCAGACTGAACAAATTTCTTGATGATTACACTCTTATGTCTAAATCTCAATATGGTTTCCGGTTGGGCTCACCTACGGAACACGCTGTCCTCGACCTTCTTTGTTTTCGTTGTTGGTTAAGCCGGGTTGGAAGTGAGGTTGTCATTTTTTGTTGTATATTTATTTTTGGTTTATTGATGTCAATTAGGACTGCTTCTGCAATTTTAAGACTACACGAATCTTAAAAT
>NW_008704083.1:1775874-1812843 GCF_000326865.2 Helobdella robusta
ACAACGAAAACAAAGAAGTAATAAAAACTAGCATCGTAAATAGTGACAAAGAAGAATATGATGCTATCGATGAAGAAAAGGAGACCAAAGAAGATGACCAGTCAATAAAGAAACCTGACACCTAATTCGCATCAAAGTTCAATTTTACAACACCAAAGTTAATTTTTACAACGTCAAAGTTCATCTTGACAAAGTGAATATTTCCCTATATATACAGCAAGGATCACTGATGACGATTCATTCGGAATCGAAAAATGGCCTTATTTGCAGCATGAATTCGAAAAATAAGTTTATTTTGAATTTTAATAAACTAAACGTTCACCAAAAAACTTTAGTGAGAAAAATCGAAAATCGAACTACAAACATATTAACGCTAAACATTCGGTAGAATTTATAGAATATTGTAAAAATTATGGTCTATTACCAACATATATATATATACATACATTTATATTTATTTGTGGATTTTTTTATTCTTTAGATCAATCTATATCAAAAGCAAAGAAAGTAACAACATGCAAGGCAATGAAACTAAAATTATGAATGTGGAAAGTATTAGATGAATTTAGTAGAAGTAAAATAATATGAGCAAAAGTATTGGTGATAATATGGTGACAATATTTGTGACTATGGTAACAATATGTAATGATGATGAGAGAATGAAATATAAAATAAATATGAAAAGTAATAAAAAATGGAAAACAAATTGAAGTATATATACTTCACTCGAAGTATATAAGTAAAGTATATTCACTTTGTAATGTCGCTACACTGAAGGACAGTATAAGTTGAAAATCTAGCATTAGTCAGCAACGTTCCTAATGATTATCGATGGCTGGTCACAAGAGGTTTTTTAAAAAAAAATTAGAGAGGAAGTCTGGAATGCATTTCCGTATTGGCGTACCGTTGTAACTAATCAAGTAACTCACTGCAATAGTTAGTTTTTATAAATTTAGTTAAGTGGCAATGATCTAAATTTGTTTCAAATTTTAAATAATTGCACTTTTTTAATACTGCAATTCAACTGTAAATTATTTTTAAATTTAGTAATACCCTCAGAGGTTCTCCGAATTAAAAGCGCCTAGGTTCTTTTTAACAGCTTTTGTTGTCACCCAGTACTTTTTGTTTTTCGTAATTTAACGGATTTTTCATATGCATTTCTTGGATTTCAATGTTAGAGTTTGAAACCTTTGCTCCATATTTTATTGTTTTTCTTTACACATTCTAAAGAACAGTTTTAATCGATTCTAAATCAGTCAAGAAAACAATATAAACAAATAGCATTAGCCATTCTACTGTGTATATGAATAGCAAAATTAATAATTTTTTATAAATCTGAATAAATAAATTTAAAGAACAATTTTTAATGCGTAAATTTTTGCATTTAAATGATGAAAATGAACCATAAAAATGTCATCTAATTTGGATTTTAAAAAAATGACCGTTCCTATTATTTTGAGCCGCATTGTATATACATATATGTATGCAGGGAGACGCCAGTCAAGCACGACGATCTCAAATCAACTCGGCGTGTGTACACTAGAAAAAAGATACTAAATATGCATAAAGAGTATGTAAATGCATTAAATAAATTAATAAAAATAATTAAAATAAATTAAATCTAAAAAAATGAATGAATAGTTATTAATAAACTGTAAAAATGTGAAAATTGTAAAATTTGATGTATAGTTGTTCATGGAGACTAAAGAATGAGACCAGATTCGTTCGTTTGAGGGTCTGTATAGGTAGGTATTCTAAGTGGTATATGTGCATATAAAGAGGAAGCGGCGGAAACCGGTTGCCCATGAAGCGGCACGTGGGTGTGAGTCTGTGGAACCTGTGATCGTAGATTTTTAATTGGTTAACAGACGAAAATAAAAATTAGTTTTTTGATTGAATAGTGATATTTTGCTACAAAACGTGTCTGCTATTACCAAGCAACACCCCATTATGAGATATTCTAGCTCAGATGAAAACTGCCATAAGAAAATTTTTGACATATTTTTATGAGAAGAGTCATCCCTACTAATCAATAAGGGTAAATAACTTGTTTTTACTGTTTATTATGAATGCACTATAAATTTGGCTTAAATGTGTAATGGGCTTGAAAGCACTCGTAAATAATTGTTTACGTAAAACTTATATTAAGCTAAAAAATAATTTTAATAAACGACACTAGCCATGTTTGATATACACGAAAATATCTTAATGTTAAACGCTACATTTGACGAATTGAATTTTTTTATCATAACTTTCATGGTTAGATTGCAATTTCATCGGTATTAGTATTTTGGCTCTAAAAAATTGTGACCGGCTGCTCAAACTGATTTATTTAATGTTTGCTTTACAAGAATAACATTGGAGACCTTACCCGCCCCCAAAGTCCAGGTGACAACACAGCCATCCGTTGGTCTAGGCAAATATAAATATTTTAGAACTATTTATTTCACATCAAATTTTCAAGTGAATGGCTTTTAATTTTCTTTTCCTTTAATTGCTTTTTACTGTTCGTGATACAAAAGAAATAGGATTTTAACTTTATTATTTAAAAAAAATTAAGAAATAATTACAATTTTTAATGCTTTTATTAACATAAAAAATTTCACGTGAACGGTGAAGCGGATGTCACATGCTAAAAAATTTACAATAAAATGTGGAATGCACACACAGAGATACTATAAATATTGAAACAAGAAAAAAATTAACCCATAAATTAAGACATTTTAACATGGAAAAAGATTGCACCAGATTTGTGGATGTAAAACTTATTTAAACTTTCGTTATGATTTTACTCAGAAATTAAAAAAAAATTAAGAACGGACGCAAATTGAAACTATTATGAATTCTACTAAGACTCACAGGAACAAAAATCAAACGTTAAAAAATTTATAAAAAAAAGTAAAAAAGGAACATAAACATGTTACCAAACAACAAGCATCCAACCAACCAAACAAACGAACAAAGCAAATATATTTATCGAAGCAAGCTCAAAAGCACCCTATTTCAAGAGCAATCATTAGTGAACTCGTTCTAATGCACCATTTTCAATAAGATATCAACAATTTAAATAGAAAGTAATTATTAATATATATAAAACTAACAAAATTAGTCTTAATCTGAAGATATTCATACATTGCGATGAAGGCAATAAGCAAAAGCATTGTAATAACGTAGCTTTTGGGAAAAAACTTCGCAGTTTGGACTGAAAACTTAAACTGACAATATTTAATTCCCAAGCAAACAAAACAAAATAAAACAAAACTGAAAATTAAAAAAAGCTAAGTTTAATGCGAGCTTTTCTTAAAATAATTTAACGTCAATAGGATCAAGTGCATTTATGATTTTAAAATATTTTAATTTAATCGCGTCTAATCAGTCTTTATAGCTTGGTGCACACCATTCACTATTTTTGAAGTCAAGACCCCATTTTCTTCAATGGTAACAGTTTCTATGCCATTCTTCACGACTCTATCAAATAATATAACCATAATAATAGGTTATGTTGTTATTAACAAATCTGATGATATTTTTAGTTAATAATTAAACGTAAAACAGGTTCTGTAACTTAATTCGTGTTCAACATCCAATAAGTTGTACGAATGTGAATATTAATTTAAAAATTTAACATACAAACGTGACATAATTTTAATTTTTCAAACCAGTAAATACTTCCATACTTTTTCAAAAATTTTCACATTTTAGCAATTTTTTAAGTTATATATCTAAGTGAATGGCTTCTAATTTTTCAAATTGCTTTTTAGCCTAATGTTCGTGATGAAAACCAAACGGTTTCTAAATTTTAATAAATTTGTTACAACTCTGATAGTTTTCGCAATTTAACTGTACTTAGAAACCGTCGATCTCTACAAATTAAAAAAAAAGTAAAAGTGAAAGGTAGAATCCGGGATGTATTGAAAGATTACGGAAACGGTTGTAAGCGACATAAACGCTCGAATTTGGTGTTGTACACTCTGAATGTAAGCTACAAGTTGTGTAGAAGGGTTGGAAGACTCTTCAAACATTCTGCATGGCGTCCAAAAGCAAAACGTCAAACACAAGTAAAACGTCGAACCCTATAATACGGGCGTTCGCGGTGAAATAAAATTTTGTTTGAATGCCTCTTATTTCGATTTCGTAAATAAATTTTTTTAATAATTTGCAAATAACTATTAACAGTGGCGATCTAGGCAACGTTGACGAGGAAGCCAAAATGTGGACAAATGTTGACATTTTTAGAAATTTACTAGAGTGGTCAAAATTACTCTGGCGACCTTTTTTGGCTTTTTTGTGTGTATTTTGTACGTGTCTAAAAAACTGAGTTTTAATGACTTTCAATAGCAACACAGCTAACAACGGCCCTCTAGATCCGCCGCCACTAACTATTAATTAACTAATTAATTAATTAATTAATATAAACATCAATTTTGAATATTATAATATCAATGACACAAACGAAAATTATGTGTCAAGTCTTATTAAATAATTGAGTAATTGAGTTTGAAAAAATGTTAACAGACCCACAGATTATTTAACTTCAATAACTTATCTTGTTCTTACACTCGTAGATTTAATGATATTTTGTCTCTTTTTAACTTAACACAATATTGTTCTTTTCCTACTAAACTTCTGATAACACTATTGATTTTATTTTAGCTTCATCTTTTTCTAAGCCTATTAATATCTCTGCTAGCACTGTTCCTTATTCTGGTCATCTTCTTATTGAATCTGTATTTTCTTTAGATCTTCTTCTTTCTAACTCATCTATGTCTATTTCTATAAGATGCTAGTCTTCTCTTAATCAAGATATTTTTCTTCAATCTCTTACTGAAACTATTTTGATACTTCCTTATTTTCTGATGTTGATGATTTTTGTCTATGCTTTTAATATCTATATTACTTCTTTTCTAGATAAGCTTATTCCTCTTAAATCTTTTACTCTTCTCGTAAAGCTCCTTCGAAAAATGTTAGAAGACTGGAGAAAGCCTATAGGTTAAATCCATCTAACTCTCTTTCTTCTATCTAAGAATCTGAATTAATTAATTATAAAAATCTACTATTCTCTAAACACTCTACTTTTCTTAGAAATTCTATAATATCTGCTTCAACATCTAAAAATAGGTGGTCTGTTCTATCTAAACTTCTTCATAAGAAATCCTCTCACTTATCTTTTTCTGCTCAACAGTTTCATGACTTGTTTGTAAATAAAATCAATTCTTTAAGAACATCTAATTCTAATTTTTCTCCTTACAACTTTACTAACCTTTTTTCTGTATTTACTCATATAAATCTTCTGGAACTAACTAAAATTATTAATTCTATGTCATCTACAACTTGTTCTCTAGATCTACTTCCTTCTAATTTACTTAAAAATTTTATTCAATATTTAATCCAATCATTCCCAAATTAGTTAAATAATCTCTTTCCACCTCTAAATTTCCTACTTCTTATAAGAATTCAATTTTTATTCCTATTCTTAAAAACTCATCTTTAAATCCTTCCTCTCAATCTAATCCTAGACCTGTTACCAATATTACTTTCATTTCTAAAATAATAGAAAAAGTATTTTATAATCAATTATCATCTTATTTAAACTCTAACTCTTTGCTACCTGTATCTCAATCTGGTTTCAGACCTGCTCACAGCACTGAAACTTCTTTACTCAAAATACATAATGATAGCCTTTTCTCTAGTGACAATAGTAATCTTACACTTCTTCTTGCTCTTGACTTTTCCCCTGCTTTTGATACTGTTGATCATACCATTCTCTTGAGGCTGCTAGATCTTTCTTTTAATATTACTGATTCTTGTATATCTTGGTTTTCTTCTTATCTCTGTAATCGTTTTTCTTCTGTTGTTCTCAATAATTCTACTTATAACCCCTCTACTCTTACTTTCGGGGTACCTCAGGGTTCTATCCTTGACACTCTTCTGTTTATACTTCTGAACTACATCGCATTATTACTAATTTTTCTTTCACTGGTCTATATGCTATATTGGTCTATTAACTATATGCTGATGATTCTTATATTTATACTTCTTTTCCTCCAATTAATCTCAATGGCGTTCTTCATAATCTATCTCTATGTCTTTCTTTAATTATCGCTTGATCTGACTATGTGTCTTAAACTTAATCTTTCTAAATTTGAATTAATTTGTTTTAATAAATCTAAACACTCTATTACTATTCCTCCTATTATCCCACCTGACTCTAAAACTCTTGATGTTTCTCACAAGTTTCATAGTCTAGGCTTTATCTTTGATTCTAGTATGTCTCTTTCTACTCAGATTAATAGTGTTGCTAGAAGTTCTTACTTTCATCTACATAGAATAAAAAAACTTTAGTTTTTTCTTGACGATCTTACTCTTCTCTTCTTGTTACTTTAGTTTGATTTAGGATTGATTATTATAACTCGCTCTACAATGATCTTCCTGATTCTACATTCTATCCTTTAAGTAAAGCTTTTAACTCTGCTGCTCGTCTAGCTGCTCGTGCCCCTTTCTCTTTTCATATATCTCCATATCTGGTTCTCTTGCACTGGCTACTTATAAAATATAGAATAATTTTTAAAATTTGCACATTTATTTATAAGTCTCAATCCTAAGTACTTATCAGATGTATTAATTGAACCTAAACGCCCCGGTTTACGATCGTCTTCTTGTTCTCACTTCTTAACTCGTGTTAAACACGCTTTTGCTAAATTTGCATTTGCTCTTTTTGGCCCTTTTCTCAGGAACTCTCTACCTCCTTCTCTGACTACTTCTCCATCACTTACGAAGTTCAAAGCGGATCTCAAGACCCATCGGTTTGCAAAATTCATTGAGGAGCGCTGTTGAACATCGCGTAAATAGCGCTTTATAAACTAATTGATTGATTGTGAGATTGAATTTCAACCTAAAGAAAAGATATAGCTATAGTCTTTAAATTGTTTTTGATTTTCTCTGGTTAAAATAAGTTATCACAGAATGTCTGGGCTCTATGGACTGAATTGTAGAAACGGCAAAAATTTCTTCCGTTAACCATGGAGTGTATGTTAAGATTTTGAATTTTATGAAGTAACACTTTCGGTTTCTTCAAGATTTTTTAAAACAGTTTTAACTTATGTGAAGTGAAAGGGGATTCGAAAACAACAGAAGAGATGGATCAAACCAAAGTACAAATCAAAAATCTAGAAGGTTGAAATGGAAATCGAGAGTTTGTATAATTACTAAGTTTTAGTTATAAGATGGATGAAAATGATGATGTCTATCTCATGCATCTCTCATGTTACCAAACTCAAAAATCTTTCCATAGATGGAAAAGATGAGAGCAGTGACTTATTGCTGAAGTGTCCAATCAAAATTTTCTCAGATAAATTTTTCCATTTTCTGCAAGTTGAAGTACGTTAAAAAAGACGGTAAGAGCAGTTGAAACTCTAACAGATCAATTGTGTAGCTATGAAAAAACTTTAGATGGAAAATCTGAAATCAATAAAAGTAAAAAAGTATTATTTTAAGCAAGAAGTAAAAAGTCATTTCAAAACATAAGAGGTCAGACACAAAATAAATTTGTTCGTAAATCAACAGGGTTGATATATCATTACTGTCTACGCATAACAATAAACTGATTTTTAACAACAACAACAGCATTACATCATTACTGCAAATTAGCTTGTAAAATTTGGTCACATTGTCAGAAATTGTGAAAAATTGCACTCTGATAGAAAACCGCCAAGACCAACAAGTAAGTTGATACATTGGTAAGTGATAAAAAAATTCACCCGTTGCAATGGAATCAGTTGTTTTTGCAGAAGATACTGATGAATAAATGAATAAATAGTTTTTTGACAATGGCGAAACATGTCATTTGAGAAGAAATATATTTCAAAGTTTTGAAAATATTTTTTTACCGAATAAACCTTCGGTGCAAATGGTAAACTGTAAGAACTTCTGGAAAAAGTGTTGTTCTACTTCAAGTGAAAGTGAATAATAAATGGCAGATAGTTAAAAATACACATGTCTGGTATGTGCCAAAAGTAAAAAATATTTATTCACACAAATCCTATGATAAAAGCAGTTCATTTGTTTCTACTTAAAAAAGTTGTGAAATGGTTTTCAATAACAAAAAAAAGGTTGCTGGAATAAGAAATAATAATCGAAGTTTATTTAAACCCAAATAAAATCAAAACCCTTAAAGGCACATAAAGGCATATAAAAAACGCACACCACAGGCATTACAACATACAGGCAGTCACAACAGCCATGAAATTGTTTAAAAAAAGAAAAAGATTTAAAATAATGAGATAAAAGTAGTTGATGATAGAATAATAAAAATACCATTAACTTATTTAAAAGACAAAAGTAGCCGCAGCCTAAAAGCCTAAAATGAATATCGGCCAGGCAAGGCACCTGGAATCGATCCCCGCACCACCACTACGCAGTGTCAGTCCCCACGTCCACTAGATTTCTACCTATCACTGATCCGTATCTGGATATACCTAAAACTGCAATCCAGATGTGAACAAGAATATAGGCCATAGAACCACTTATAACATCGATAAAGGTCCGCTGTAGACAAATCTATACCGGACTTATCGCGCTTGATACATCAAGCCTTCTTCATTTAACGTGAAAAATAAATCGCCTCTAGGCAAGGGAGCCTATCGCCCATGCATACGTCCAAACTATATACATGCACGAATATTCATGCATATATACACATTAAAATCCGAGTGTAAGATAACATCAAAATCTGCACCATATTTCCTTGGATTAGAGAATTTATTATTAGTAGGGATGCACCGAAGTTCGGCCCCGGCCAATATCCGGCTTTTTTTTCAAATCCGGCCGAATCCGGCCCCGGCCGGATTTGGTGGCCGGATTTAAGCGTCTATCGAAATTTTAAAATGTTATAAATAGAAAAAAATTTTTATTGAATTCAATTAATTTTATGTCAATAAGTTAAAAGCTAAGCATATATGACACATAATAACAACATCACAAATTGTGAAATGAGCTGGAAAATTTTCTTTGTGCTATAACATGGGTTATGCATAAATTATAAGCTGATCTTTGTTGAAAAGAACTTGTGCACGTGTTTATACTATATAGTTGTATATGACGGATCATAAAGCTACATAATATATATATATATATATATATACATATATATATATACATATACATAAAACAACAACACACATTTAGACATTTTCCCCAAGATCGGGGGTTGCCGTTTGGCTACCTATGATGAAACCGAAATACCCCTCGATGCCATTCTGCCGGATACTGAGGGCCATTGTCACTTCTGTCATCATAAGTAATTTTTTTGGCTAATTTTTACGCAGGACGCCCTTCCTTACGCAACCACAGTTATAAGCGGTGGGCCTAGCCTTTGATGATCCAACATCACTCACAGGGCAGTGAGGGTCAGCTTAATGTCATAACCAGGACAGATATATATATATATATATATATATATATATATATATATATATATATATATATATATATATATATATACACATAATCGCATTATTTAAGAACATGGTATGTTAAAGGTTAGGCTAGGCATACATGACACATAATAACAACATCACTAATTGTGAGGTGAGCTGGACAATTTCCTTTGTGCTATAACATAGATTATGCATACATTATAAGCTGATCTTTGTGTAAAATAACTTGTGCACGTGCATACATGACACATAATATTAACATCACTAATTGTGAGATGAGCTTGACAATTTTCTTTATGCTATAACATGGGTTATGCATAAATTAAGCTGATCTTTGTGTACAGAATTTGGCATATCACACAACCTATTCATATATTTGAATTAATTAACTATTTGCTTGGTGTTATTTTTTGATGTTCAACATGTAGATAACCGTAAATGTGAGTATTTTTTCTAACGTATGTAAAATGGTAACTAAAATCCGGCCCCGGCTCCGGCCTGTTTTTGAATTTTAAATCCGGCCAAGTCCGGCCCCGGCCGGATTTGAAAAACCTGAATCCGGTGCATCCCTAATTATTAGTAGTATTATTATTTTCTCTTCTTTATTTCAGTTTATTTTTAAACATTGCGAGCGAAGAAGCTGAACGAAACTTCAGACGATAATGAATATCAAACTGTGAGAGCTGACATCGTAAAACTTTGTCTACCAATCTCCAATCTAATCCTAGACAGCAACATCATATGATTTGAAGCTGATCTAAAGCCAGTTCTTGAGGACATTTCATCTACCCACCTTCATACATACCAAAGTAACCAGGAACCATACCACATCTACATTTGTAAACCAATGTCGCAATCTTATAAATGACTCTTTGCATGACCAGTAACAAATAAAGCTCCCAAAAGTAGGACGATACATACTCCTATTTATTGACACCTTTTTTAATGCTCTCTTTCGCATACATTCATAACGCTGTAAATATTTCTGTCAACTAGAAGAGAAAGAGAATCGGGTCAACGTGTAGCACAGCATATCCAATACCAGTGTGACATTAAAAAGCTACACATTGCACTTGAAAAAAGTTTGATGAAATGGGAATTAGAATCAGCACAATGAATGTAAATCGTAATAATTGAATTACTTAAAACTTTAAGTAAAACTGTCGAGACTTTTGGGAAAATGTTTAATGGAAAGACAGTTAGTCAGTTAGTTAGTTAGACAGTTAATATTTTATAATTTTCAATTGATACTTTCAAAATCTAAGTCACAAAAATGAATTTATTACAGTAATGGTTAGAAATAAACAGATAAAAACAAATAAAACCTTTTTGTTATTATTTTTTTTCCATTTTTAATTGACGTTGACGTTGATGTTATTATGTTCGCACTTCCGGATCCAACAGCCAAATTGTCATTGGTTGATATTCTGTAGATTAATCTTTATATTGATAACACTGCAAATTGCTTATATACTTGTTGAAAATCATGCTTTAAAATCTATAATCAATTACGCATAAAATAGTTGTGACGCATTGCATTCGCAAGAAATTGAAAAAATTTGAATTTAACTTATAATTATAATTTGACTTATGATTTTTTCTTCGGTTGGAAGCATAGGAACGTGAAGTTAGCGCCCTTCATTTTTTTTATTTATGTTACATTATGTTAACATTTATCTATTTAGTACAATCAAATCTTTAGCAATTCATGATATTGTACGGAACTCTAACAATATATATTTCATTGATTTGTTCCTCATTGCCTTATTTTGTACTCATTTTGTTAATATTAAAAAGTGACAAACACTAATTATTTTATTGTTATATTTCATTATATTAGATATTTTATCATATTATTTATTATGATATTATATCTTAACTTAAGCAGAGAGTCGGGGAGTTGGTGGCGTTCAGAGTTTTTGCTGGATCAGAATATTTTGAAAGGCCGGTGTCGGAGGCATATATTTTTTATATATGATAATGTTGAAAACTTGAAAAAATTGATTTATATTTTAAAACTCGTGTAGCGATAGGCATTCATTTTTAAGATAGATAAAACCATACATCAAACGCGCTTTGAAAACAATTTTAATTTAAAAAATTGGTACCTTGTTTAGTATGTGCCATGTAGTCTTAACTGTCTTATAACTTAAGTGAAAAACACATAAATAAAACTTTTTTAAATAAATGCCGTAAACATTTTTTGAATATTAATTGTTTTTACATTATCATTATTTAAATATTAAATAAAAACAATGACAGTAGTATACACTTGAAAATTTCCCCCTAAGCAACATTCTTATTCAACAGTTTCCAATTTTTCAAACTGTGTTCCAATGTTCAATAAATTTAAAAATAGTGTACAACATTTATTAATATTTTCATAATATATTGATATTTTTTATGATTTGTTTTATATCAAACGAGCAACAAAAATTTTTCCCAAATTCAAGTTGTTGTTAAAATTTTATTTCAAAATAAACAAGCTGCAATTTCGTGGAATGATAGTGATGTGATGCAATTAAATAGCTCAACATGGTCTACCAGAGAGCGAGTGGCTCAAGAGAACGTTGAAACCAACAGCGTCCACCTTTCTTGTCAATTTTAAAATCCAAACTTTTCCATCTTATTCATCACTCAATTTCTCTTGACCAACTTTGGCTAGTTTTACGACAGCCTTAGTTCTGAACTGGTCGATTTGTTCTAGTTTTTTTTTTAGATTCTGAAGGGAATATTGATTGTACTATCTCTTTTTTCTCGTTTAGTTATTATCACTTTAGTTTTGTTGATATGCATACAATTTACCGCCATCATCTGTGCCCATTATCTATTCCCCACTAGAGGCTTGCATGGGAACGGGAACTATGGGATTCACACGAGATTCCCATGTGCGATGGTAAACAAATACTTTCAAAAATTGGAATTTTAGGGAATAGGGAATCACTTGGCAAGAATTGGAATAATGAACGGAAACGAGAAAAACGAGAAGACTCACGATGCACGTAATAAATATTCAACAACGTGCATTGGAATCCTTTCCACTAATAAATTAAGAAACAAAGGAATAGTCGATAAAACACGTAAAAGTGTCATATTGCACAAAGTTGAAGATTTTGATAACTAATTAAATTATTGTTAAGTATTCACTTTAAACAAACAGAAAATTATCATCGTAGAGACACAGTATATATATATATATATATATATATATATATATATATATATATATATATATATATATATATATATATAAACATTTGGCCACATATCCAACGTATAAATTTGAACACCGAAGATGATATAGGAATACCTAAAAAAAGCTTATAATGCTTAAAATAAAAATAAATAAAAATAGGAAGAATACCGAAAAAAAGCTTTTTTGTTCTATCATGCTTAAAATAAATAAAAATTTTGATTTTGAACTCAAGAACTTGACAATGATTTACAATCTACCGTTAGAAAAATCGAAATATTAAACAGGAAGCTAACTAACGCGGCAAGAACATGTTGTGATTTTCATCAATAAATTGCATATATACATATTATTATTATCAAAATTTATATAACGCTAGTTAGTTAAAATTCAAAAACGCTATCAACATAAAAAATAACCAATCAGATAAATGCATTGTCATGAAAATCAATATCAATCCATAAACATAAAAAACAATTCATCGAACAAGTTCTTGTCTAGTCTTTGTCATGATCTTGATGTAACGTGTTTCATCAAATGTCCAATCCCGGATTTTAACATTCTCAGGCCATGAACTGTCCTTTAATATAACATCTGCATACTTAGCATCAATGCATAAATGAAACGATGTAGACGGATGCGAATCACCAGGCCTAACCTCATTCATCCTCACTTTAAAAGCCGAATAACATTATATCGATATCGCCTAGACATTAATCGATTTGAGATGTTCTAGAACACCTCCATCAACACATTTATTCACAATTGCTGACAATAACATTTTATTCACTGATAATTTACAACAAAATTCAAGCGTATTAGCAAAGATCCAACAACATCCATTAAAACATTTACCAATCAACTTATTGCCCAAGTTAACCTACAATCAGTCTCGCTTAAGCTCACCCCAATAGTGGGTGATTACAACCATGGTTATATATACGGCAACGTAAAGACTCACAAACCAAATAACCCACTGCGCCTCGTCATATTACAGTGTCCCACACCAACGTATCAGTTAGCGAAGTCGCTCAACAAACTTCTTCAGCCATATGTCCCTCGTACCTTCTCCGTAAAATCAAGCTTCGAATTCATCGAGATTATTAACGATAACAGGCGGTGCACAGGCCATATGGCTTCGTTGGATGTTGAGAGCCTATTCACTAACGTTCCCATAGAATATACAATCAACATTATTTATTAAGAACGTGTATAACCATCCCACACTTCCACAACTCGATATCCCTCCCAGTTTATTGGTCGAACTTCTGGAGTCATGTACCGTCGAAAGCCCTTTCGTCGCACCAGACGGCTCTCTTTACCTTCAGGTCGACGGCGTTGCCATGGGCTCTCCTCTTGGACCCCTTTTTTGCTGAGTTCTATATGTCCGACCTCGAGGCTAAGATATTTAACGACTTGACAAATAAACCATCAATGTATGCGCGCTACGTAGACGACATCTTCATCATTTCTCCAACCATCACCAATATATACAATCTACAAAATATGTTTCAAAATAATTCTCATCTAAAATTTAAAATAGAATTGAGTGTTGACAAACGTCTTGCGTTCCTTGACTGTTTGGTAGAACAGAAAAATGAACAGTTACTCACCAAAGTGTACGTCAAACCTTCCAACTCTGGTCAGGTCCTAAACAACACATCCGACTGCCCTACACGTTACAAAAACAACGTTGTTTACAACTTAATTCACAGGGCATACAAAATTTCTTCAGACAACGATATTTTTAACGTCGAATTAGCCTGCATCAAACAATTTCTGATCAACAACAACTACCCAAACAAAATAGTCGACGACACAATCAAAAAATATCTCCTAAAAGTCAACAGTAATTCACTCACGCAAAAATCTCAAACTAAAACAGTCATACCATTATATTACAGAAATCAAATGCATGACAACTATAGAGTCGATGAATTGCAAATTAAACGCATCATTCAAAACAATATTACCGTCTGTGATAACAACAAGCGTCTACAACTCATCATTTATTATAACACAAATCGCTCATCAAACATCGTTATAAAAAACAGCAATAACCCACCATTACCTGCGTTGCAGAGGACAAACGTTGTGTACCGTTTTACGTGTCCTGTGCCACACTGCGTTGTGGATAACTACATCGGTCACACTCGTACTACTCTCGCCCGCAGGCTCACCTTACATGTACAGGACGGTGAAATTAAGGACCATATGTTTAATGCGCACGAACCTCACGCGAGCCATACTCGATGCGAATACCAAGATACTCAATACAGAAACCCACCCGGGTAGGTTGAAACTCCGTGAGGCCCTGCACATCAACAAATGTAAACCAACCATGAACAAACAAACCAATAGATTCGACCACACTCTCCAGCTATTCTCCCAATATAGTGATTCGACGCCGACGGTCCCCGTCAGAAACGATCCACAGCAGGTGACGGTACCACAACGATACAAATATCGTTCCACAATCAACAAACTCCAACCTGCCAATACGCAGTTTGTCACTAATCGTCGTAAATCCTACGTCGTCGCGTCACTCACTACCTTATGTGATAAATAATATCCATGCCTTGCTTCATTTACAATCGATAATTAACATCACTTACATTACTATTCCACCTATTCACACATTAGCATAATATATTTATTCATATACACTCGTACCATCCCACCACTCCACACACGTTTCGTTGTCATTCAAAATTTGCAATATCGATATTCGTACTTCTACCTTCACTTCCAGTATTTAACTTTTGAAATTCATTTCACATATTTTGTATATTGTATATTTTATTATCAGTTATCTTAACATTTAATTTATTTTATTGACAAGTTAAGTACCTTTACTCAAATTTCGTATACTTTTGACATTAATTTCAATTTAATTTTCTTAATCATTTTACGCTTATATTTTCCCAATTTGGTTCGTTTATTCTTCTTGATTTTACAATTTTAAATATTCAATTCATATTTAATAATTTAAACGTAGGCTCTGATGATGACATACACTGTCGAAACGATGTCGTCAGCCGTTCGAAATGCTTGACGGGTTTAATAAAATTGAGTTACAACAATTGCGTCTTATTGAACTAACCCAAAAGAAATTAATTAATACAAAATGGGCAAGAACATTCAACCAAATTTGTTATAACGAAAACCTCGTGCCAAACTATATATATATATATATATATATATATGTGTGTGTGTGTGTGTGTGTGTGTGTGTTGGTAATAGACCATAATCTTTACAATATTCTATAAATTCTACCGAATGTTTGGCGTTAATATGTTTGTAGTTCGTTTTTTCGATTTTCTCACTAAAGTTTTTTGGGAAACGTTTAGTTTAATTTAATAAGGCCATATTTTTATTCCGAATGAATCATCATCAGTGTAAGTTGATTCATATAAAGAAATATTCATCTTGAGAAAGTGAACTTGATGGAAATTAGGTGTCACATTTCTTTATTGACTGGTCCATCTTCGTTGTTTCCTTTTCTTCATCGATAGCATCATATTTTTCTTCGTCATTATTTACAATGGTAGTTTTTATTACTTCTTTGTGTTCATTTCTTATATGCAGCATAAATTCGGAAAATAAGTTTATTTTGAATTTTAATAAACTAAACGTTCTCCAAAAAACTTTGGTTAGAAAAATCGAAAAAACGAACTACAAACATATTAACGCCAAACATTCGGTAGAATTTATAGAATATTGTATATATATATATATATATGTATATATATATATATATATGGATATGGGATATATATATTTAAATAACAGAAACCATAGCCTGCATAAGCGAATAGACCGCAGCAGGAATTTGTGTGATTCAGGTTGTTAAGCATGTATTGTTTAATCAGGGAAGATAATCAACACTCATATCAAAGTTAGTTTTAGTTGTTTTTTTAGTTTTAATTATATACACTTATATCTATTTTTATTTATATACACTATCTATCTATCACTATATACACTATCTATTTTTATATCTATTTTTAGTTATATACACATTTTCAAGACGGTTAACATGATTTGTTGATCCGTAATTATTGCAATCCTTCAAGTAATCTTTATATTTTTAAACATTAGACTTATGGGATATGGCTAGCTGCATCAACACAGAACTTTTCGCACATTTCTTTATGTAAGTTTTTTAGAAGTTCTGACACTTATAGTTTTGTGTATTGCTTTTGATGTGAAGTTAAAAAATTATAACTGTACGTGTACAATATAAAAATAACATACTAACCCGTTAAAAGTTGTAAATCCTTGACTAAAATCTAATGATGGAAAAAAAAATTAGCACTTCAATTGAAAAGGTTCAACATTTTGACAAGTTTTTTGACGACTTTAGTCAGTATTTGTTTAAATAAATAAATACACTTCTCTTAAAATCATTTTTACATAAATTCCAAAACATGGAATCAAAAGTATAATTTTGAAATCAAGAATTATTTATTATACTGGTGAAAAATACTTGTGAACTTAAAATTTAACTTCACTCTGAGAAGCCGCTTTCCAACTTTTCAAAAAATTTGTAAGCCTTGTAATATCTAATAACTAAATAATAACAAAATAACCTGCATCAGAAAATGGATCTCTGCCTCCAAAAAATTCCTTAAAAACATCAAAAGGATCTTTGAATGAAAAATCAAAAAATGATTGCAAGTCGTCATCGTAAACGTCAGAACTGTCTCTTCCAGATGTTCCTTTGTTGTGCATTTTAGTTGAACTCTCTTTGTTATATGAATCGTATTGATAGCGCTTGTTTTCTATCAATAAAAGAAAAACTATCAGTTAAGACAAAATAAAAACAACCGTAAATATCTTAAAAAAAAATAAACTTTGAATTTTTTAAACCTTAATTCAATAAAAAAAATTGCGATAAGGTGTCAGAAAAATAGATGCTGAAGTCTATAGATAGGCGTGAAACGGCAGACAAACACAAAAGAGCAAAATGTCACGAAATGCAAAAGGCTACAAGAACAGATAAAGCAAAATGGCTGGAAGACCAACACAGAAACATTGAAGAAAAGCTGTTGCAAGTCATCATCGTAAAAGATATGTGCGATGTAAACAATTATTAAAAATTTAAATGAACAACGTTTATTTACTTAACTCGTATTTGGTTAGACTCGTTTCGTCCCTTGTGGGACTCATCAGTGACCCAAGTTAAAACACCAACTTAGTGCAATTACTATCTCAATGGACAATACTGCAAAATAAGGTGTTTTAAGAAATCCACAGAAACATATTCTGGTCGATAGAGACGTACTGTTACTCTGCCGAATAATGAAAATAGTGAGTCGACTTGAATCCACAAGCACATAAGTATATAAAGAGTGAGAATTTTCTGTACGTACGGTTCCTACGTTTGGCCCGTACGGTTTCCCAGTACGAGTACATGAAGTACACCATCTCTCACTCGGGCTATTAATGACGAAAGGCGTCTAATCTATAATGAGTTAGGTGTTCCCAGTAATGCGCCTTTAGTCGTGGTGAGAGATGGTCAACTGGTCAACCAGACTGGCCAGTCGGAGATTCTCACCTATTCGATAGAGTAACAGTATGTCTATATTGATCAAGATGTGTTTCTGTAAATTACTTAAAACACTTTATTCTGTAATGTCTACCGAGATAGCAATTGAACTAAGTTGGTGTTTTAACTCGGGCTACTGATGATTCCCATTAGGGAGGAAATGCATTAGCATAAAACAAGATAGGTATTCACAGTAATGCACCTTTGGTCATGGTGTACTTTAAGTACTCGTACCTGAAGAATATATATATATATATATACTATCGATGATGAAAACACGTAAAAGTGTTATATTTATCGATAATGAAAACATATAAAAGTGTTATATTTATGGATAATGAAAACACGTGAAAGTGTTATATTTTAAGATGTTGAAGATTGTAAAACTAAATATTCACTCTGAACAAACAAGAAACCAATAGGCACAGTATACAAATATTTGAGCATCTGGGCACAACCACAACATATCAATTTGAACACCGAAGATTGAAAATGCTTTGCGATCAACCGTTAGAAAAATCGAAAAGTTAAATTGGAAGTTAACTAACGTCGAACATGCCGTGATTTTCATCAATAATATATATATATATATATATATATATATATATATATATATATATAAAATGTTGAACCAATGAAAAATTTAAAAAAATGTATCAGAAAGCAAAATTTGGTAAATCAGAAAAATGATGTTCTTCTGGTGTTGCTTGACCTTAGCTCAAAATTTGACACAGGTGATCATGCCATTCTGCTCTTTCGCCTTCCTCGTGGTTTTGGGGTTATAGTAAAGTGTTGTAGCGGAAATTCTCGTTGAGCGGAAATTCTCGATGAAGTGTTATCACAGGACTTTTTTAGCAAATGGTATGTCGGTGAAGCAGATTTTATTGGTTAGGGTTCCGCAGGATTCATTGCTTGGTTCGCTGAGAAGATGAAGCAGGTAAGCAAAAATGCCTACCTAGTTCTGCACGATAGTTCATTTAGTAAGATGATGTAAAAACTTACCTTTTCGAGAAGGGCTGCACAAATTTTTCCGAGAATTGTTAAGAAGTGAATGCTAATAATAATAGTAAAAATTTTTATTTTTTATACTGAAAATCATTTTTGAGATCGCGTTTTTTAGAGGATAAATATATTCAGCAATATGCAATCATTTTTAATACCAATATCAATAATGTATTTTTTGACGAAATTTTTCAATTTTTTTAATGCACGTTTAAAAAATAAATATAGAGTAATTTTAATAAAAAAAACGATTACATTAACTGATTTAAAGTGTTTTTTATGTATTTTTTATTTAATAGTGATAATAATGCAGAAGTTTAAAAAATTTCCTGGAAGTCGGAGTTTTTTAAGGGGCTACACCCTGCTTCTAATGCATCAAGAAAAAATAGCAGTTTTAAATCTTTTGGAAATATGTTTCAAGCAATAGAGTTTAGGGAATCCAGATAGAATCCAGATTATTGAACGATGTTATTAAGGTAGTACATTTGAAAGCTATTATTCTGCCGATTTAAAATAATGAGACACACAGGAATGTAATTGCTATAAAAGAATTAAGTCGCTAGAATGGAAAGGAACTGTCATAAAAAATATCAGTTAGCTGTTGGATAATAAAAATAGATAAATAAATAAATAAGTTTGAATGTTCCATAAGAGTTTGATCGTTCTATAAGAACTTTTGAGAATTTCTGGATTCAATATTTAAAATTTTTTAAAACTTTTAACATAAACAATAAAGTGCAAGTCAAACATTGGAAACAAACCTATATTAATAAAAATAGACTTAATCACGCAAAGATAAGAAAAATTGATTCCACGTTCAAACGTTAAAGCAATTGCATGCAAATGTGTAAATACTTTAAATGCAAATGTGTAAATAGCTTAAATACATGCAACTAATTTATATTTAAAATGTTCAGTGATTTGAAACGAATGAAAATGTTTAAACATACTATTTGAAAGAACTTGAAAAGCATTATTGATTTCTTTGAATTTTTTCTCAGCTTCAGCTTTATTGTTAGGATTTTTATCAGGATGCCATCTTAGTGCTTGTTTCCTATAACTAAAGTATTATTTGTATCTTGAATAATATATTTCCCAATTTATCTTATGCGTTATAAATTACGTAAAAATAATAAAAAATAAATCGATAATTTATCAAAACTTGTGCGTGAATTAAATGATAAGCATCTTCGTCTCTAATCGTTAATCTAGCTATCAATCAAAAACAAAATCGTATTAATTCTCGCATCGTTATTCAGAAAAGACAACTTCCAAAAAATTCCCATTAAAAATAAAAAAAATTTCTTTAAATATTATAAAACCTAGAAATGTGTAGGCCTAAATTGCAAAAAAAATTTTGAGGATAATGCAAAGTTAAAAAAGAATACTAATTTTTGTTTTGATATTATTTGTCGAACGCTTGGTTTCTAATTTTAGCACTGTAAATAAGAAACATGAATGTGATATTTTTCCTGAAACACCAGGTGAAAAGGCATAAAAAAACTAACGTTATTGATTTTACACGATTTTTGGATCCTTCCGTTTATTTTGATAATTACATTTAAGATTTTTTGCAAGTAAACTGAATCTTAAAATTCAAGAATTTCATTATATTTTGGTAGTCAATTATACCATACAATGGATAATAAACATCCGTTTATAAAAATGTGAGCCGCGATCTACCTGTCGTATATTTCTCGTTATTTTTGATGCTGTCTCGTTTCGTTAAATTGTACGAGTCACTTACAGGTATTACGATTTTTTGCAATTGGAATGCGCATGAACATCAGTCTTTCGCTAACCCAAACTGGAGTCTCAGTAATTTATTTTGGTAAGTTTGTACGGACTGCAAAACCAACATCATGAATCTGCGGATCATTGCCTGACAAACTCCTCCAAAAAATGTATATCATGCCTCTACTTCAACCAGCAGACGGGTTTCAGACAGTGAGACAATGTCGAGTAGCCCAGCTCGAGGACAATAAGAACGGTGCGCCGCGCAGGTCGTTCCGTCCCAGTTCGGTCCAAAAGCGTTCGGACGTTCCAAATCGAATAGGTCAACAAGTCGATTTTTGTTTTTGACCGTTAAGGAAGATACCCAATGAGGAGGTTACTCATTTGGGAAAAGGTTGAGAATGAACAATTTTTAGGCCACATTTTCTAAACCCCTCTTCCTTTGAGGTAGCAATGTGAGCCTTAAACAGGGCGCTCAGTTGCCATGGAAGCTGCCGAAGAGATTTGTCCTTCCGTTTTCTAAGTCTCAGTGACCATCACTTCAGAACCGCCTGCGGCTTTCCTTTTCATTTTTTTCATGTGCTACCCCTAGCTTCGAGCTCTATCCGCAGGTAAATAGAATGACAAAACTCTTGTTCTTAACATTACACCATGTTCTTTTACAGATATCATGTTTTTTTTTCTTTCTAAAACTTCAAGTTCACTGTCCAGATATGCTAAAAATCGAGCAGTTTAGCAACTTTTTCCTATATGCAATGTTCCCTCTAAGCTGCCTGGCTGGGCGCCCGCGCAGTAGTTTGATCACGCTGGCGCAGCTAATTTTCCTTCCGCGCAGAACTAACTAACTCCATATTGTAAGAACAAAAGTTTACATAATTTTTTTTCAATTTTATATCACCAAACCTCGTATTTTCAAAATTTTTTCGAATTAAGCGCTTCATCGTTCGTCATATTTCGCCGCATTTATCACTGTGTTTACTTGTCAGAAATGTGAAAGCTTTATTCATTTATCAATTGATAATAACGTTAAATCGTTTTGTAGAAAGTTCTGATAAATACCGATTAACATTAAACAGTTGTTTTTGCGATCTAATTTAAGTTTTCGTTATGAAGCGACAACGTGAAAATACCGATGGCTCATCAAAAGCTAACAAGGCTGCAAATGTTTTCAAAAAAGCTTGGTTAAAAGAAATTGTGAAAACTGGGACTGTTGATTCAAAAGTTTTGAAAAACGTGCAATTAAAAAATATTTTTGATTTTTCAGAAGATGTTGGTTTGATTTGCAAAATATGCACTAAAGCCAAAGCATGCAATGAATTTTCAAGTGGCAAAAAATTGGAATTGTGGAAATTAGATTATTTGAAAAGACACATTACGCATAGAACTCATTTGGAGTCAATTGCAAAATTATGCTTTTGAATTTGTTGAATGTATTAATGCTGTCGTTCAAAAGATACACATTAAAGAAATTCAAAATTCAGTATTCCACACGCTGATTGTAGATGAAACCACAGACATATCAGTTACGAAGATGTTAATTATTTATATAAAGTATCGAAAGGCAGAAACCAAGTTTCATAAAACTGTTTTTGCTGGCATGGTAAAGGTAACAGCCTGTGACAGCCAATCAATTTTCATGGCAATCAAACAGTTTTATACAGAAACAAATTAGATGTTTATTTATGTTATTTTTATTAATATAATTATGTTCACATCAGATGGTGCATCAGTTATGTTAGGCAAAAGGAATAGAGTTGCTGCGCTGATTCGTGCTGAGGTTCCGCATCTTACTGAACAGCATTGTGTAGCGCATAGAGATGATCTTGTTAATGAAGTGTGAGGTGGATGTCAAGAAGTCGAATATTTTAAAAATCAAGCGGAGACAAAAAATGATCCGATAGCAAAATATTGCTTAAAAGAATTGCAAAAACCCCAAATTCATGTTGCTTTATTTATACTTAATGATGTTTTTTAACTGAGCTATCTGATTTATTTAATAAATTTCAAGGGAGTTGTATATCAACTATAGAAGCTGTTCAATTTCAAGATCTTCAAAATATATTTGGAAAAAGAGAATTAGATGTATTAGTTGAAAGATATAAACATTTGCTTCCTGAGATCTCATTTGCAGAAATTCTATCTGAATAAAAAAATTTTAAATTTTTTTAAAAGAGAAACTTGAATTTGGAAATGTGAAAGCATTCAATGATGTGATCGATTTTGTGCTAATGGAAGAAAAGTTTACTACTATGAAATCTTTTATTGATATATGTGGTACTTTTCAAGCTTCAAGTGCTGATACTGAACGTGGTTTTAGTTTGGTAAATTCTATTAAAACCAAATCACGGAACAGACTTGAAATAAACCATCTGGACAGGTTAATTTGAATAAAGTTTTATTTATTGTGTGGGCACCGAGTTGACATTGATGAAGTTTATAAATTCTGGATAACTAACAAGAGCAGAAGAGAAACTAGTGAACAAAATTGATTTAAAGTAATTTTTTATATTTTTTGAATTTTAACATTTCTAACTGAATTATACACCTATTTTAATAAATATATAAATAAACCTTATTTATATGTTCACATATTTATGTATTTGGTAGCGTTTTGGTACGAAAAGTTTTTCGACTATCGCAAATTTGCTCAAACTGTTAAAATACTTGCTCAATGAATTTATTTTTTACTCACAGCTTGTTCTTCCTTAGAGGGAAAATTGCCTATATGTTATCTATAATTTAACTTTTTAAACATTAATTTTTAGTCTAAATTGTTCGCATTCTTTTATAAAAGTTTCTGCCAGTTCTAAAATCCTAACTAACATGCAACCACATCTTCAATGACTATCAACCGGAAGCGAATCAATTTTCTAATCATATCAAATTAAATAAGAACTTAAAATAAAAAATAAAATTGATAGAGAATTCCCTTTTGTCTGAAGCCAGTTCCAAATCGACTTCTCCTCTATCTGGCGACATCTGGCGGTCAATCAGCTATACCCTTTATTGTTAAAAAACTTTTTGAACGAACATTTAAACGAACGTTTTCCTATCAATACCACTGCCTCCATTGTTTGAAGTTGAAGAAGGTAGCGACCACATTGGAAGCGCAATAAAGTCGGGTGACAGAAAAAATTTTACAATTCCCGAATGGATTCCTCCTTTGACTCCATCGGTCGTCAATAGCAATATGGACCGCCAACGTATGAAGAAATTTCATTAATCATCCGTAAAAACAGATCCAAAGCTTCACCGTGCCCGCTAGATCAGATATCAACCACAATGTTTAAAAAATGCCCGATCTTCAGAACACAAATTACTGTCAAAATGTTGGGCCGCATCTACAATTTCAAGCTGCTGGAGAAGAGGTCTAACGATTTTAATTTATAAAAAAGGAGAGGCCAACGATCCGGCAAATTTTAGATCTATAACCTACAACACGTTCTTTTCACGTTTTCCATTAATAAAAATCAATCAATCAAACATCGTTTAGCGTCCAGAAACCCAGTTCTCTCGAGGTAGGACATTGTTTTCTTTGCCAACAATTTTTTGCGCCAAATTAGGCGATCAGTTGTATCCATTTCATTTAAATTTAGAGCGTTCATGTCTTGCTCGATAATTTGCGACCAGGACTTCTTTGGACGGCCATTGGGACGTGTGCCAGGTACTTCAACATCTGCAAGAAAAGTTATGGCACTGTTTCCACTTCGTTTGACATGACCAAACCACCTCAGACGGTGTTGCCGGAATTCGTCCTTTATATCAACTAAACCAGCACGACGCCGGATTTCGGTTGAATTGATGTGGTCCTTCAACTAATTCGTTGCATCCATAGGAGTATTTTCATATCGGTTTGGTGAAGTTGTTGTTCCTGTTTGATTGTCATTGGCCATGTTTCTGAACTATATAACAACGTCAAACGTATCTCAGATTTATAAAGTCTTGATCGTAGTGGTAGTGGGATGTCACGCTGCATCCATATAGTGGCAAGGAGATGCCATTTATTCCAGGCTGCACGTATGCGTGCTCGACGGCAGCTTCAGCTGTTCCAGTACAATCCAGAACATCCCCTAGATATTGAAAGTATGTGACTTTCTACCTTAATGGCTTCAAAAACATTGCTATTTCGAATTTATTGTTGTGGATTGATGTAAGCAGGACAAACAAAATTGGACACTTTAGATAAATTACCAATTATTTTCGAACAACGTTTGTGACACCACTGGTTACACTGCTGACACTTGATTGAATTGTTACCTACACCATCTTTACAAACTGAACAGAGCCATCGTCCAGTAGCTGTGGATTGAATGGGTTCACCAGTGTTCATTGCTTTGGTTTTGCTGATGTTGACTATGAATCCATGATAGGCCAGTCTGGTGTTCCAATCTTCAAACATCTGTGCTGCATTCTGCTCAGACGTGGCTGTTAAAACAATATCATCAGCATATATTAGATTCCAAATGGCACCAGTGCGTATCGGCTTTGTGATTTTTTCCATAACAGTTATAAATGACAGTGGATTGAGAATTGAGCCTTGGTGAACTCCATCGCCGATGTCAAATGCATCTGTGTTTCTAACCGTTGTGCTGACGAGAGTTTTAATTTTCGTATACATTTCCATCACAAGTCGAACAAGATATTCTGGAATGAGTTGTCGACGTAGACTCCACCTGACTGCTTCACGGGGAACTCGATCAAATGCTTTTTCAAGGTCTACAAAATGTGTGATAGTTGTTAATGCTTTGCGGGGTACTTCTCTTGCTGACAATTGATGATGATGTTATTTAGAAAATCGAAATGGAAAACAGCTTTGCATACCTAGGCAAATTATATAATTATGAGAGCTGCGACATGGGCGCCAAAAAAGAAATAGTTTCAAAATTAACCAAACTACTAGAGACCACCTCAGTTTTAGACATCAAGCCACAACAAAAACTTTAGTTATTACAATATTATATTCCCACACAGCTACAGTTTGAATTTCACAGTTACGATTTCTCAACATGGATATCGTCTAACTTGGATAACTTGATAATAGGTAAAGTTAGAGAGTGGCTCCATATGACAATCAGTGGATGTGTATCGCAGATACTTTCGCTACCAGTGAAGCTTGGCGGAAATAACATTGTGTAACTAAGAGAGACCGCGGAAAAAACAAAACTGAAAGTTCGCAGCTACATGAAAAACAACACGTCAACAATGAAATCCAATACCTAAGGCGTGAAACCACTTCAAATTTCATCAAGTCGGATAATTTGCTGGATAAAACAGGCTCACTGAAGCAGTCTCACGAAAAAACCAGAGTGAACGCATGTCTCAACTACATGAACAAATTGCAATTTCAATAGACTATACTCAAATCAATTGGTAAATTAATTACCCCAACACAAATTACACGTTGGTCCAAAAATCAGCAATAAAAACAATGAAAATGACAATAAAATAAAATTCCGAATAGAATAAATAATTCATTCAAAGAGAATGAGTATAACTAGAGCTAATTTGTTTCAAAATTGATTCAAGTCACAATACTATCGCAGTAAATAGCGTACCGCGACGATATTGCAGATTTATTGCAAAAATTATCCGACAAAATGTTTACATGAGATAAATTAAATATTTTGAATAAACCTAGATTTGAGATTTCGAATGTATTTATTTATATTTTTAAAATTTTAAAATCGTCAATTAAGTTATTTTGGAAGCTATCAGAGTATTTAGAGTATCTTATTCTTTAGAATTAAAAAAGTTAGTCACGTGACAGACTGTTAATTCCAGTATTTCAATTGTTTAGTTTCGTAGCAATACAAAATCTGGTCGCAATAACTTGAATAGGCGAGATGGTGGTTAAAATTCTTCTGTCTCTAAATCAGCAAAAATGGAGGCTTCTGGCTTGGCACATTATTTCAACTTTCCGTGAATTATTGTTAAAATTTTGTTGTGTGCCTCATTACCGTCAATGTTGTGCTGCAGTTGGAGAGTACATGTTTCTTAGTTTGTTGATTGATACATAGTGAACACTGGGCAGTGGAAGACTTTCATCATCTGGACAGATTTGCATTTGTCGGCAGTTGCTGTATCAAACATTTTCTGACAAATCTGAACAGAACCTCTGGAAGGCTCGCAATGTATCGCTTCCAGTGAGCAATTCGAGTTGCAGAAATATGGCCTGTGATAAACAGTTTGGACACGACGGCCAAATGGAAACTAAAAATTCTACAAAGTTATGTACAGTTACAATTGGCTTTTGATCTGCGAACTTTTCCTTGATTAGATAAATAAATCTCCTTTTATATTTGATAACAGTATAGCAATATTTTCATTATTGAGCAATAATGCCACACTTCACATTTTTTGCCTATATATAAAGTATATATATTGTATAATCTTAGTATATTGTTTAAGAAAATCACAGCGTTGCAGGCTAATAATATTCCTAAATTTCAACCTCTAAATTGTCAGCCGTTCAAATTCTGCACTTTGCTGAGGTAAAATTAGCAATATGAAAGTTGATTTGGTGTCGCTCGAAGAGGGGGGCTGGTTGTCAATTTTGAAATAGTAGTTGAATGATTCGGTCCTTAAACATTTTAGTTACCCCCAAACATTTTAGTTCATTACTGCCGTTTGCTTTCAGATAATTGCGTAGTTTTATCAACAAAGATTCGGTATTGTGTTTGAGAGGCCTATGTTCAAACTTCCCAATTTGAGGGGGAGCGACAAGCACTCTGCCACACGGCTGCTGATTGGCATTGATAGCCATAATCTCAACGCTTCAACAATGAGGGGGTCAAGGCATCCAGGTCAAGAAAAAAATCGTATGTCTACAGCTCAAATGCAAATTGTGACGGTACATAAATTTACAACCCTTTAATTAGTTTACAACACTCAAATGTTCATTTACAAGCTGTTCATTCCTCAATGCATGCTTAACGACTTCTAACTATTAGTCTTTTTCTCAACCTCACGACTGTAACAGTATTAAGTTTCATCGCGATAGTGCAGTAATGTTTTAACTTTGGTATTTATAACAAGCGTTTCTAGCAAATATATAAATAAAAATTCCTTAATGATCCAGCTATATTTACCATAGCATACCATACCATACCATTTACCATGTTTTGAAATTTTAACCAATATTGAAAAAATTAAAAAAATAAATATGTTTAAAACAACAAAAAAACAACATACTGACAGTTAAAAACCCTGAAATATGAATGTAATTTCTTGAAATGCTCGACATTATCTAAAAAAATATGATACTAAATAGAATTAGCTAAAAAAACGTACGCTTTTTTGACGTCACTCAGATTGGCATCATTTGTAATACCAAGAACTTTATAATAGTTTTCAGACATCATATATTTGAATTAATTTTTCATTGTAAAAGTTTATGCTCTGAAAAAAATTTACATAAAAATTTTTTCAGCATAATAATAACGGAAAATTTTTGAATAAAGGCAGCTTTCGTAGCCTTAATTTTTCATAAACTTATTATGATAAAAATAAATCAGAAAATAATTAAAAAAATAAACTTTCTAAATAAATTTTTTTTTGGAAATGGCAAAGCACCTGTCTCTTCAAAAACTATTGAACAAGCCAAAGCTAATTCATAATGAATATTAGGTACAAATTTAGTATTTAAATTTAACCTATCCCTAAAATAAATCTCCTTTTATATTTGATAACAGTATATTTTCTTTATTGAACAATAATGTCACATTTCAGATTTTCTGCCTATATATATTATGTATATAAAAGCGGTTATTAATATATATATATATATATATATATATATATATATATATATATATATCAATCAATCAATCAATCAATCAATCAATCTTCGTTTGGCGTCCAGAGACCCGGTTCTCCGAGGTAGGACGTTAATATATATATATATATATGTATATATATATATATATATATATATATATATATATATATATATATATAGGTACAAATTTAGTGATTTAAATATAAGTAATTTTAAACAGAAAGATTTCTCGAACGATTGGAACGAGGTTTTCAGTGATACAAACTTCCTTAAATATTTTTGCCCATTTTTCGTTAATCAACTTTTTTTATAATACATTCAACAACTCGTAATTGATTCAATTCGTATTTATTCAATAAATGTGTCATAATCAGGCTTACAACGTTGTTTCGGCGTGGGCGCCATTTTCAGAACCTAAAATAGTATTTTGTGTTAAAGTTTTGTGTTAAAGGGAACGGGTTTACATTAATACGAGATATCATTAAAATTAATTTGGAATAGAATAAAACTAAAACTAAAATTAAATTAAGAGGTAGCATTGTAAGTTTGATTATAAAATAAAATAAAATAGAAGTGAAAGGTAAAGTTACATTTGATAACCTTGTGAGTTTAAGTAATACATACTTGCTTCCAACTCCAGCACCACACACCAAACATGGCCAATGACCAGAGGCCCCAGGTGAGCTGGGTATTCCAGACCTCAAACTTTTTGGCTGCGTCTTGTTCCGAGGACGATATAATCTGCATATATCACATTCCATTTGTAATCTGAGTGTATCGATTTGGTTATTTTTTCCATCATCGTGATGAAGAGCAGGGGGCTGAGTATTGATCCCTGATGGACGCCGACGTTAATGTCAAATTCATTCGTGTTACCGGCTGTTGTGCTGACCAGAGTTTTTGTGTTAGTGTACGTTGCCATAACCAGCTGAACCAGATATTCGGGAACAAGCTGTCTACGTAGACTCCACCTGATTGCCTCACGAGGCACTCTGTCAAAAGCCTTTCCCAAGTCTACAAATACATGAAACAGTCGCTTATGCTTTGCCAAGTATTTTCCTGTAGTTGACAAATGATATAGATAGCCCCAATAGTGGATATCCCTGCCATAAAGCCGAACTGGTGACCACAAATTGAAACGCATGACAAAGTCTTCTCTAAATGACTTTTTCAATAACTTTCAGGGGGTGTTCCAGAAGACGTAAACCCCGATATGAGGAGCATTTCAGTGAATCTATTTTTCCTTTATATATCGGCACAGTTATGCTACTTTTCCATTCTACTGGTAGTATCGATTTACTCCACATCTCCCGACAGATGTGTAAGAGGACTCAGAAGCCTGCCCCACCAGATGCCTTGATGATATCATTTGTAAATCCAGACGGACCTGCCGCTTTATTACACTTCATTACCTTCAGCGCATCCGTAAGCTCCTCAGCTGTGATGCCCTGAATCGGTCCTTCCACCGGCAGTGCATCAAAGTCCACCCCAATAGGGTTTGTTTCATTCAATAACTGATCGAAGTAATCCTTCCAGTGATCCTTCACTTCATTCTGCAAGGTTATTATGGTGCCTTTATTATTCTTTATGCAGTGGCACCAACTATATTCCTTTTCAGTTTTTTGGTCTGATTTGCGATTCCGTAGAGTGACCGAATTTGTTAACTTTTACTTCCATTCAACCATAAAATGCAATGAATTGCACGAGCTATAGCAACCTTACATTTCGCTTCTGTGTTCTTTAATCGGTATGTCTTTCGATCTTCATCAGTCTTCGTCCTCTGCCATTGTTTGAAAGCTGCTTTCTTACTGGCAAAAGCATTTTGAACCGTCTCGTTCCAACACCAAGTTTCGTGGTTGTGCTGACGTCTTGGTCAAGATTTTTCACATACAGCTGTTGCACCGTTCACTAGGATGTCCTGAAAAGATTTCCAGGTTATGTCTACCTTCTCCAGACGATCCAGCTGTGCCGATACAAATTCCTAGAATTTCTCCCTGAACATGGCTCCTCTATAGTGATGTCTAGAATCGGACCTTCGATGGGTGGAGCGTCAAAGTTAACATTGATAAGATTTGTTTCGTTTAACAGACGGTTGAAGTATTCTTTACACTGTAGCTTGATCTCCTCTTGTTCAAGAACCATCTCATTTTTGATACATGAGGCACCAACTATGTCTTTTTTCGTACGCTTTGCTTGTTTTGCTATACGATACAGAGATTTCATTTGTTCACCTTTGCTTTTAGTGAGCCACTCTCTGCACTGATCTGTCCGAGCCAATGCGACTTGACGTCTTGCATAGTTGTTCTTCTCACGGAAAATTTTATGGTCATCAACAGACTTTGATTTTTGGCATTGCTTGTATGCAGCTTTCTTTTCAACTATTGCATTTTGTACACTGTCATTCCACTACCACGTGTCCCGTTCATGCTGGCGTTTTGTACCAGTTTTCCCACAAACTGTAGTTGCAGCGTTTATCAAAACGGTTTTGTATGTACTCCAATCTGTACTGGCTTGCGATTGGTGGTTTAACTGTGTGGCGACAATCTGTTGAAATTTTTCTCGATGAATATTGCTTTTCAGCTTCCACGTTTTGATTCTCCGAGGCATTTGTTTAGACTTATGTTTTGACAGTTCGACAACCAGGTCTGCCACAAGGAGTCTATGTTGGGCGACACATGATTCGCCAGGTATTACTTTGACATTTTTGAATAGCCTTCGGTGTTGTTGCTTGACAGCGAAGAAATCAATTTGCGTGCCTGATGGTCCACTTTTGTATGTTATGAGATGTTCCAACCTCTTTCTAAAATATGTGTTCAGTATACAAAACCCATGAATTTCAGCAAACTCAAGGATCTTCATTCCGTTCTCCATAGCCAAAACCGCCATGTACGTTGTCAAAACCATCTGTTTTCTCTCCAACGTGGCCATTGAGATCGCCTCCAATCAGGATTGTTTCAGATTTTGGTATTGTTGAAATGGTGTCAGAGAACGCAGCCCAGAAGTCATTTTTCATCTTTTCTGATTCGTCTGTCTGTGGTGCGTATGCAGAAAAAATAATCATTGTTTGCATTGTTTGATCCACATGAGACGTGAATTAATCCTTTTAATATCCAGTACTTCTTGGGCTAGCGGTTCTCTGACAAAAATTCCATCACCATTTTTGGCCGTCTTTTGACCATTCCAGAATAGTTTATATTTTTTTTTGTCTGAGTTGACATGACAAACATCATTCGATTTCCAGCAGCGTGGATGCAGTTTTATGTCATGCCCAGGACCACTTATGAACTAAAACGTAAAATTAAACACTACATCCAACAAAAAAACAATAAATTTGTGATCAATTAATTCTAAATAAATCTCAACAAAAAAAACATTTAAGAAACGAGATAGAGGCTTAGCAGATTTTTCAATACACTGTGGTGTCTTCTATCTTCTCTTAGTTTCATCAAAACCAGATCTTGTTTTTGTTTGACGGTGTAGCTCGCAGTTATGATCAAGACGTTGTTCACGCATTATGTATCATATCATATCCCGTATCAAAGTTTTCAACTACTTTTTTTATTAATTTTTTCTTATACAGAAAAAGCCTGACAAGCTTCTTCACTGATACTTCTATATGACAACTTCGACTGTGCCCGAAATTCTTTGGTCTGCTAAATGATAATCCTTCAACCGACAGACTCAAGCTGCTGTAATTTATGTAGACGGTAGTCATTTGACCACATAAACGTTCCATTGCTATGTTTGCTCACGGAAACTGCGCGCCAGTATAAAGATTGCGTCAGACTGTAATTTTATAATGCCTGAATTAAAAACCATCTTAAGCAAACAACGCCGTGACTACGAAATTACTTCNGGCTTTTAGAACAACAAGCCCTAAACAAAGAAGACATTCTAGTTACAAACATAGCAATGGAACGTTTATTTGGTCAAATGACTACCATCTACATAAATTACAGCAGCTTGAGTCTGTCGGTAGAAGGATTATCATTTAGCAGACCAAAGAATTTCTGACACCGTCGAAGTTGTCATATAGAAGTTTCAGTGAAGAAGCTTATCTTAGTGTGACATCCATTCAACTTATTTACTTTCAAAATAATAAATAAATGAACAAATCAACCAGTAAAGGATGCATCTGATTTGAAAAAAATGGTTTACGTTTACTTTGTTTTAGTCATTTAAAAAATGTATCAAGGCGTCAGAGTGTTAGCAACCAGAATAAAAAGTCTATGATTTCAAACATTTCATTTGCATGTTTTTAAAAGAAATTATAGATTTTTTTCATAATTAAAATTTTTTCTTCTGCCATAACGCATAACCAGACTATTGAATTGAATATTGTGATCCATTAAGGATTAAAAGCAAATGTTAAGTTTTGTACTCAATGCAATTAATTATGCATGATGATTATGACATTATTGTCATCACACATGTTGATCAGGGCATGATTTAATTTTGACATTTTGACAGCCAGTGAGACCCATTGGAGAGATGGATGGATGGCATTATTGTTAATTTTAATATTTATGAAAAGTTAATTTAATTTGCTATTTATTTCTTTAATGTTTAGGTTAAAAAACTAACCTAACCCTAACCATGTATATCCCTGGTTGTGTTTACACATTTTTTTTGTATAATTATAATACATACATAATTAGCATATTATCTATATTTAATATTTATTATTACTACTAATTATTACATAATCATCTAATACAGTCATACCTATTAAAAATTAAAATAAATCTTCTTAATTAAATAATTTTTAATTTTTATGATAGAAAGACTGCTTTTATTTATTTTTTATTTATAACTATTTATTACCAAACAGTAAAATATAATTTTATTTGATAAATTTATACCTTTATCTATTTTTATAATTTTATAATAAATTACATACACAGTACATAAAAAATTAAAAATAAAAGACAAAAGTTAAAAGTAAAATTACAAAACCTGTGGCAAAATTTGATTTTATTCCTTTTTTTTAATTTAGTTTATTTTTTAAGTCTAGCTTCGATCAGATTTTAATTTGATAAAAGCACAACAAACCAACAAACCTTTTTTCAATTCATCGTAGAATTCAAAATAATAACGATAATAATTTAAAAAAAACCATTCACCGAAGCATCAAGACGAAACATACCACAATCAAACAGCAACCGATACTTGTTTATTTCAATCTTTCAATCTATGACGACAGCATTCGTTAATATGTATTATATACATATACATATATATATATATATATATATATATAAATATATTTTACCCCTTCTTTCCCTCCTTTATATATACATAAATAGAAGATAGAAGATGGTGGATTTATTCATATATGTATATATATATATATATATAATATATATAATATATATATAAATATTCTTCCTTTTCTTTCTCTCTTTTATATAAATCCGGAAAAATGACAAAAGATAGAAGAAAATGGAGGCTCTTTGTGGCTAGCTATTGCCGCCCTGGGCTGGCAGACTGCAGATGATGATGATATATTATATATATATATATATATATATATATATATATATATATATATATATATATATATATATATATATATTGTATTATATTGCTGTTTATTGATATAAATTTATTTATTTAATATTACATACATAATGAATTTACATATATACATCAAGGCCGAAACCAGGATTTTTTTTCGGGGGGGCTGTCGGAATAATTTTTTTTATAATTAAAATCAAGGAAAAAACAACAAATCAAATCAGCTTTTATTTACAAAATAAAAAAAAATTATTTAAACAAAAGTAAATTGTATTTTACTAATTTTTTTAAATATATAAATTTAACCGAAGTGCTTTTTGGTTTAAATGGTCCAAAATCATGTCGTTGTCCACTTTTCAATTCAATTCAATTCAATTAGCTTTTTATTCAGTAAACCAACACATGACAATAACATATGCCAATCACTAGGAGACCTGAAGCTTGCGCCAGTCCGAATAAATGAAAAGTAAGAATCAAAACGATAAAAATAATAACTAGGAAAAATTAAAATATCTAAGCAACAAAGAATAATGCCTAGAAAAAATAGAATGTAACCAAAAAAAAAATGCCTAGAAAAAATAGAATGTAACCAAAAATTGATAAAGCCAAATAAAACAAAATAGAATTTAATGATAATGAAACAAAGATCAAAGATAATGACAAAAGTAATGTAACAGGAAAATGATAATACCAATTAAAACAAAATTGAAAATTAATGATAATGAAGCAAAGTAAGATCAAAAATAATGACAAGAGTGGGCACACATAAGTAGTAACTTACATATGCATGTCCACAAGTAAATATATGCATACATGCAAATGTACACAAACAAATATACATACATGCAAATACAGATACTAACATACACTTCCTGCAAAACAATACGCTCATACATATGCATATACAGTACATTAAAGGAATAATAAACAATTAAAGAGCCCAAGTAAGAATAATTAACAAAATACAAATATCAATAAGTTAAGAAGATATCTGAAAGCTTCCTTAAGATCAGTCCTTAAGAAAGCTAATATAAAAGTTAAAGGACAACAGATGATAGATTTGAGATTTAAACCAACCAAAAGTAGTAGCATTCTTTACATAAAAGAGTAATAAATTCCAAAGGTGAATGGAAATGGGAAATACAGAGTTGTAGAAAAAGTTAGTACGGGGAGTAAATAAATAGAAATCCGGTGCATATTTTAATACAGTACTATGCTTGTTCAGTAAAAAACGAATCTGGTCAAAGAGAGATGGACAATAGAGATGTCTTTTGTTTGCGATGTCTATGGTTTACCCGACATCGTGTTTTTGGATTTTCAATCTCTAAATTTTCCGTTATTAACTAAGTTTTTGCTTATTTTCACTTAATAAATCAATAATTTATAATTTCTTGTTTTTTGTCAATGTTTAAACAAAAAATTCGCTAAAGTTTTTGTTGCTATAATACTTTTGGCTAGTAATTATCGCTCACACCCCAATCGAATGATCCAATACACTCGCCAACAACTGCTTGATTTTCTACCGGATAAATTCGCCATCAAAAGACCGCTAAGAAAAACTCTCTTTCTCAACAAAATTTGGAACCCAGATCATCACCAACGCCTCTCCACTTTTCTTCATTCGCAACATCATTCTACATCTACAGTAGCAGCAACATCAACATTAACATCAACAACCCCGGGCCACCTACTTCAATCGCTACAGAAATCTACAACAACCATCAATACAATCTACCTCAATCGCTACAGAAATTTACAACAATCTACAGCAATCTACAACAACCTCAACTTCAACATCAACACCCCCAGCCCATCTACCTTGCACTAATTCGTCATCAGCAATACCAGTGGTAGTCTCATCAACTCGTAAGAAATGCAACCTACCCAATCGACGCTCCTCACTAAATCATTCCAATCTCATCAACATCAAATTCACCCCGACTTACAATCCCGCCAAAATCATCCCATGTCATCTTCCACCCACCATTTACATCATGAATGTCACTAGCATTGTCAAGCCACATGCTATTGAGCATTTAAGATGTAACGTATATCATCTACACTACACCCCGACATTATCATCATCACCGAGTCATGGCTTAGGCCAGATCACCCTGATGGTTTGATCGCAATAGATGGCTACACACCCTTCACCCTGGCAGGCGGCGTGGAGGTGGCGTTGTCATCTATTTGAAGTCATCCATCTCATCTCAAATTCACATCGTTCCACCATTCTGTCAATGATACACTGGAAACCCTTTGTCTCAAGTGCATTATTGACAGTGAACCATACATCATCTGTGCCATCTATTATCCACAAAATCATCCATCATATGAAGTCTCCACCATGATGTGTTCCATCGATGAACTCTCTAACACTGCGCTGGAGAGCGACTCAAAACTCATCATTGGGGGTGACTTCAATCAACTCGACCATCATTCCATCCTTCGAACAGGTCTACACTCTATATTCTGGGGTCCCACCCACCAAGGTCACAACCTTGACAAAATATATAGGATTAATGTAAACCTCGATATCACTTTCACTTACAGGTCGCATGTTTCAACACATCATCTTGGGGTGGTTGCTGCTCCTCCACCTCCACCAACCAACTCAACATCAAGAAACAACACCACTAGAAAAACCATCTCATTTCGCCAACGTCATCCTTCACAGAGTATCGCCTGCTTTCAATATCTCAACAACATCAACTTCAATAATATATTCGACTTCAACATCACCAACACCGACCATTCTTCG